>NC_080178.1:38447443-38539943 GCF_950295315.1 Erinaceus europaeus | reverse complement strand
TTTCTAATATACTGCTATATCCACTTGGATAGAATTATGTTCAATATTAGAAATATTGATCTGTAGTTTTCTTTTTTGGTTGTGTCCCTGTCTGCTTTTGGTAGCAGAGTGATGTTGGTTTCATAGAAGCTGGAAGGGAGTATTCCTGTGTCTTCAGTCTCCTGGAAGACTTTTAAAAGTAGAGGTATTAGTTCTTTTTTGAAGGTTTTGTAGACTTCATTTGTAAAACCATCTTTTCTTTTGTTTTGGGGAAGATTTTTGATAACTGTTTCAATTTCTCTGGCTGTGATGGTCCTGTTCATGTTATCTAGTTCCTCTTTATTTAGTTTTGGAAGTTTGTACATATCTAGGAAATCATCCATTTCTTCCAGGTTCACTAGCTTGTTGGCATATAGTTGTTCATAGAAACATCACATGATATGTTGAATTCTGTGGTGTCTGTTGTGATGTCTCCTCTTTCACTTACAATCTGATTTATTTGGGTCTTCTCCCTTTTTTGCTTTGTGAGTCTGGCTAAATATTTGTCAATTTTGTTCATTCTTTCGAAGAATGAACATTTACTTTCCTTGATCTTTTGTGTGGCTTATTTTCAATGTTATTGATTTCTGTTCTAACTTTAGTGATTTCTGTCCTTCTGATTGCTTTAGGGTTCCTTTGTTCTTTTTCTTCTAGGTCTTTAAGGTGTACAGTCAGTTGTTTATTTGTGCTTTTTCTTGTTTCCTAATGTGTGCTTGTATGGCTATGAATTTCCCTCTCAGTACTGCCTTATCAGTGTCCCAACTATTTTGATAGCATGTGTTTTCATTTTCATTGAATTCTAAACATTTTGATGTCTTCCTTTATTTCCTTTTTGACCCAGTTGTTGTTAAGTAGTGAACTGCTGAGCTTCCATATTTTGGGACTATTCCTAATCTTTTGTTGCTTGTTAAGTGTTAGTATAATTCCACTGTGGTCTGAGAAGATGCTTGGGATGATTTCAATGCTTTAGAATTTGCTGTTGCTGTGTTTGTGACCTAATATATGGTCTATCCTCTAGAAAGAATGTGTATTCTATCATCCTGGAATGAATGATTCTGAAAATGTCCCAAGAATTCTAGTTTATCTATCTCCTTATTTAGTGCCCACATTTCTTTATTGATGTTCTGCCTGGATGATCTGTCAAGTTGAGAGAGTGTGGTGTTGAAGTACCCTACTATGACTGTGTTGTTGTCAATATATTGCTGTAGCTCTTTCAGTAGATGTTTGATGTATTTGGATGGATTCTGATTGGGTGCATAGATGTTAATAATTGTTAAGTCCTCTTGGTTGACTGATTCAATGAGCATTAAGCAATGTCCATCCCTATCTTTTTAAATTTTATTTATTTTAAAGTATATCGTGTCAGATATGAGAACAGCTGTTTTTGCCCTTTTTTTGTGGGCCATTGGCTTATATGATAGTTTTCCATCCTTTTGCTTTAAGTCTGTGTTTGTCTTGTTGAGTTAGGTGAGTTTCCTGTAGACAGCATATTGTTGGGTTGTATTTTCTGATCCATCTTCCTACTCTGTGTCTTTTAATAGGTGAATTCAGGCAATTGACATTTATTGATATCAAAGATTGATGATATTTTAATGCCATTTCTGTAGATTTTTAGAGTATTCTGATATAGCCTACTTATGGTGGGCTGACTATTTTTAGGAGACTTTTAAGAACTTCATTCAGGGCAGGCTTGATTATAGTTGATTCTTTGAACTGCTGTTTGTCTGAGAAGGTTTTTAATGCCTCCATCTAGTATGAATGACAGTCTAGCAGGATAAAGTAGTCTTGGTTGAAAGCCTTTCTCATGGTGCACTCAATAGTTATCTTGTCATTCTCTTCTGGCCTGTAGTGTTTGTGTGGAGAAGTCTGCTGCTAATCTTATGGGTTTTCCTCTGTAGTTGACTCTGTTTTTCTCTTGCAGCCTTCAGGATCCTTTCTTTATCCTTATTCCTTCCCATTCTAAATATGATGTGTCTTGGTATCTTTAAGTCTGGCTTAGCTCTGTTTGGGACCCTCTGGGTTTCTTGAACCTTTATGTCTTTGATATTGTCTAGACTGGAGACATTTTAAGCTATAATGTCCTAAAGAATGCTTTCTTCCTCTCCCTCTCTTTCTTCCTCTGGTAAGCCAATAGTGTGTATATTATTTCTTTCTTTTTTATATATTATTTCTTTTGAAGTCATCCCATAGTTCTCTGTTGTTGTTTTCAGTATCTCTTAATCTCTTTTTGAGATCTCTCACTTCTTTCTTAGTTGTCTCTAATTCATCCTCGATCTTGCAAATTCTGTCTTTGGCCTCATTTATTCTATTCTCTCTCCACTCTACTGTTTTCTGGAGTTAATCTATTTTGTTACCCTGTTCTGATACTATTTTAGCTTGTTCAGCTAGTGTTCTTAGCTCAGCTTTCAGCTCTCTATTAACCTTGAGGTAATTAGTGTTTTCTTTCAGAATTTCACTTGTTGTTTCTATATTTTTTATGACAATTCTATCAAACTCTATACTCATTCCAGTGACTACTTCTTTAACAAGTGTTAGGATGTTGACCTCATTATTTTTTGCTTCAACCTTTGGGTGGCTCTTAGCTGAATTCTTGTCTTGGTTCATTTCTTCAATTTTTCTTATTGTTGGTTTAACATCTATATAGTATGTTATGAGTTCCCTCTCTCAGTACTTTTCATATTACTGATCACTCTTGCTTGGATTGACTTGTGTCTAAGTAAGATACTTAAAGTATCTTACAGTTGTGGAAATTAACAGTTGTTTCAATATTATTTCAATCCCTGAGCTGAAGCACAGTGGCGTAAAAGCCTTTTTTGTTCTTTTCTTTCCTGTAGGCTATGGGAACTTGAGGGCTTTTAAAGTATAAGTATGTTTCTTAGCTTATTCATTCAATCCTGATCAAGATATAAGGCAGGGTGGGGGAGAGATAGCACAGTGGTTATGCAAAGAGACTCTCACACCTCAAGGATCCCAAGCTCCAGGCTCAATTCAGATTCTTTGCCAAGCCAGGAAGCACTGCTGGGCCCTGTGAGTTTCTAAATAAATTCTGTTTATAGTCTATAGGTTCTGAGGCAATTATTCCCCATGTTCTACTCAGAAGAACAATGTGGAAAGGCTCCCACCATACAGCCCCACTGGCAGGCCTCCAAGATGTAGCTTTTCTCCTAATTTTCCTGGTCATTTAGTTCTCTTTTCCCGGATGTCAGCAAAGGGTCTTCCCCCTGCTGCTCCAGCCTCTGAGGGCAGTAGTAATGGAGACTCACAGTTGCATTTGATGAGTCTTAGGGGAGCCTTCTCCTCCCTTCAGCAGTCTTTTTGTTGGTTAAGCAGACTGGAGGTGGTGCCTCAAGTGATAAACTGCTGGACTATTACCAGCTGCTCAATCTCTCCTTAGGCTCCTCCCTGTCCACAAGCCACACATATTTGCACTCACCAATGGTTTGGTGGATTCTTGAAGTCATTCTAGTCCTGCCTTGTTGTGGCCCCAGGTAGTCTCCTTTGGTATTCCTAGTTGACCCACTCTTTCCTTTTCTTTTTTCTCTGTCTTTATTTGTTTCTTTATATTTTTATAAGACAGACATAAATTGAGAAGAAAAAAGGGAGATACAGAAGGAAAGAGACACATGCAGCACTGTATGACCACTTTTGAAGCTTCACTCCTGCAGGAGGGGACCAGGGACTTGAATCTGGGTCCTTGAGCATGGTAACATGGACACTATTTTAGCCACATCAACACCTACATCACACAGCCTCTGTCTACTCCTTTAAGTCTCTAGATCCCTTTTTGTATGGTACTTCCCTCCCTAGAGAGCTATAGATCAGCTGCTTGTACTGTGACCATGATTAAAGGGGCCCCTGAAAATGTCTACAATACATGAGCTGTCATGGGCTGTGACTAAGAGACATGGGATCTGAATGTGACTAGAGATGGGCAGGCATGGAAGTCTACACTTCTTGTCTAGCCAGTTAGCTTTCTGCTGATATATCTGCATTTGGCTCTATCTCTCTCTACTGCTGTCAGACCTTTAAGCTTCCTTGAATGTTTAGTCAACTCCCAGAGTTTGCATTCCATAATGAGTGAATGCTGAAAATCTATGTCTTCTTATAACTTCCTCAGACCACACATCTAGCAAGACTACATCCCTGAGGAAGCTATAAGAAGACATAGATTTTCAGTATCCACTCACGTAGATACATGAGTAGAGAGAGATATATAAGCTTGCTGGACACGTGGTCTAGAACACTGGTTCTGGCTTTCCATCTGATGGGCATGGTCTTTGTGCACAGATTAGAGATATTTGTTCCTTTTCCAGTCCCAGTAACCAGATAAGCCTGGTGGAGGCCTTCATAGAGGCAAATGAACCTCAGTTTCCTCTTGCTTCCCTTAGAAGTCCCTGCTTTCTTTCACTGGCCAAGTTTGTGTGTGCACCTCTGTACAAATAAACAGAGTGCCTGACTTCTGAAGAAGACCTTTAGTGTTTGTGGAGGAGGGGTACAAAATGAAATGGGTAGAACAGAGCTCATAGGATCGTTTAGAGGGATGGATGGTGTCACATAGCCTGTGCTTTTTAACTGTTCAGGAGTATAATTATGAGCTGGGGAGATAACACCATGATTATACAAATACTTTCATGCCTGAGTCTTTGAGGTCTCAAGTTCAGTCTCCAGCATCACTATAAGCCAATAAAGCCAGAGTTGAGTAGAGCTCTGGTAAGAAGAAAATAATAATAATATAGATAGATAGATATTTATATATTCTTGTGCATGATCTCCTTCCCTCCTTCCCTTCTCTTGTCCCTCTCTTTCTTCCTTCTGATAGAGACAGAGAAAGGCAGAGGAAGTGACCACAGCACTGAAGCTTCCTTCAATACTGTGAGAGATGGGCTTGAGCCTGGGTTGCCCATATAGCAAAGCAGCACTCTATCCAATGAGTTATTTCCCTGCCTTGCTTATGCCACACTATCAAGGCAGGAATTTACTGAACACCACTAAAAACAATTCTATAGATGAAAATAGAAGTATTCTTGTTTTCAGTGATCTCTAGAAACTTTCAAAAGAAAGAAAGATGAGAAAGGCAGAGAGGAAATGTGAGAGAGCGAGAGCTAGAGAGCATGCAGAAGGGACTTAGAGAGTACTATGTGGCCAGAAAAAAACTTGTAGAAATTTATGAAACCTTGTTGAAATTGTTGGTGCAAGATACCAAAAGAAATCAGCCTAAATTTTTCTTTTTTGGAAAGTCTTGTGGTTAGGATGGGGTCATTTATTTGAGTACCAGATGTTTACATCTGGTTTAATAGTGATTTTTGTTTGTTGCTTACACAACAAAAGCCTGCACACTAAGTAACATGAAGCCACTCAAATTTGTTGTCTCACAGTGATGGAGATGAGACCTCTGAAATGAATTTTCACTGGAGTAAAAGGAAAGTGTTAGGGGGTTGTTCTGCTTCCCACAAGTTTTAAGGAACAACAGACCACTTTGCTTTCTGTAGTTTTCAGAGATTGTATGTGGTTCTTGTCTTGTATTCAAGATGCTTCTGCCATATTCAGAGTCAACAGAGTATTATTTTCAGCCTCTCTGATTCTGATTCTCATGCCTTTCTTTTACAACCACCTCTGCATATACACATTGCCCCGTAAGGGAAGTGGGAAGTGAAAGAAAGCTGGGGTTCAGTTGCCTGTGAAGGCCTTTGCCAGAGCAAGCCTGGCCACTGGGACTGGAACAGGAACAGGTTTTTCTAGTCTCTGCAAAAAGACCATGCCCACTGGGGTTTTCTCTCAACATCCTAAGATATAGAACTGGAAAAATAGCTCACCTAGGTACTGTGTTACTGTCACGTATACAACCCAGGCTTGAGCATGGCCCCACACAACTTCAGAGGTACAAATGGTGCTGTCATCTCTTCCCCCCCTCCCTTTTTGCCTCTGTCTCCCTCTTTTACAAAGAACTTTGAGATAGAGCATCTACAAGTTTCTTTGGTGACATGCGGTAACAAATTCACTATTTCTGGAGACTGGGATATTGCCATGGTTCAGGAGATATTATTATGCCCAATTCAGAAGATGTCCTATCAACCTATCATGGGATGAAATCTGCCCCTCAGGATGTATCCAGCCCATTTCCTAGCCACTGCTCAACATAGTTCATGAGCTAAGCCCCAGATATCTTGTGTTGCTTCATATATCTGGAATATATGAAGCAACACAATAATATATATACTCCCAAGGTCACTTTGGTTTTTCAACTGACTTCATTAATTTTCTTTTGAGATTTCACCCTTCCAAGAAGTCTTCCTGGAGCTCCCAGAGTGGACAGATACCCTCAGCAGTGACCTGTGATGTCCCCTGAGCTTCTGTCCTCTCTGGCTTCCTATCTCACACAGAGGAGCTGCAGACATCCCAGTGGCCATGCCCACTGCTGTGTGAGCGTTAACTCTAGGTATAAGTGTCTCATTTACCTTTATACCTTTATACACTCTTAAATCTCAGAAGTACATTCATACCTGGTGATAAGCCTAGAAACACTGAGTGGACTGACCAATGAATGAAATGCTAAACACATTTAAAACAAACCCCAAAATAATAATTCTAAAATATGGTAATAAAAGTCCTAATTCCCACAGTTGAGATGTTATATAAAGAAGCATAGCAAACATTATAGAAGGTAAAATAAAATTGAGGGTGGGGATTGATAGAATGATGACTATGTAAAGAAACTCTCATGCCTGAGTCTCCAAAGTCCCAGATTCAATCCCCCACACTACCATAAGCCAAAATTGAGCAGTGCTCTGGTAAAATATAAACAAATAAATACATAAATAAAATAAAGTTGATTTCAATTTCAGAAACAAAAGTTCTGTAGTTTCTTGTAAACCACCAATAAATAAAAAACATGTAAAGAAAATAAAATAAGTATATAGCTTTCAGGGACTCCTCTTAGAGGAGAAACCCAAATTTTCTCTGCTCATGTTCCAGTAGATTACAAGAGCTGCAACGGGAAAACTTTTTAGTGGACTTTAGTGGACTTTGATAGACTTCTTCTAGTGCACTCTGAAGTCAGCCTCCACTTACTCTATTTTTTTAAATTATTTTATTGCTGTCACTGGCGCTCGTAATCAGCATAACTAATTCACTGATCCCAGTGACATGTCTCTCTCTCTCTCTCTTTTATAGAGACAAAGAGAAATTGAGAAGGAACGGGGAGATAGAGAGGGAGAGAAAGAGAGACACTTATAGACACTTGTTCAACTACTTGTGAACAGACCCCACCCCCCTTTGCAGGTCTTAAATTTAGGTCCTTGTGCATGACAAAATATGCACACTACTAGGTGCACAGCCACCCAACCCCCTCCAATTATCCTAATCTTGACTCACCTGTTCACTCTTTATATATGAGAAGAGACAAGTAAATCAGTGTCTGCTTGCCTCAGTCTTCTATAAAGTGAGGAATGTTTCAAACATTTCTTCCTCCCACCCAGTACTTCTTTAGTGTTCCTCCTTGTCCCCTTCTGGGTAGCCAACTCTGCTGAGATACACACAGTCCACTGAGAATTCACTCTGTACTTCCCTTGCTTCTTAGAGTCCATCTATGAGTGAGATTATCCAATATTTGTCATTCTCCCTATAGCTTATTTTGCCTGACATGACGAAAAGAGTTCACACATGCAAGGAGTTTAGTGCATACCTTGCTTATAACAAGTACTCAGAAATAGGCTTATTCATTATTGGTCACTTTTTTCTCCTTGAAAATGGAAATGAAACTCTAGAACTCTTGCTACAGATCAGAGCTTACAACCCCTCCTATGTTTTAGCAAACCATCTTTATTGCCTGCTCAGATTATCTCAGACAGAAATGAGATCACACTCACAGCTATGGAGGAGGAAAGGAGCGGATTGCAAGTCCCAGGAGCTTCTGATCCCAGGATACCATCTTAAGAAAGATGGTGAGCATCAGAAGAAGAATTTACAGTTTACTCTCCTAGAAGTTGAAAAATGGGCCCTACACCCTATCTTTTAAAAGCTGAGTTTGGGAGGCCAGAGGATTGAACAGCTGCTCTCTGGATACTTTCCTGCTATTCTCTGTCTAGACCTCTTTCCTGTGAAAAAAACAAAGTTGCATATTAAAATAACATCTTGAGGACTTCCATAAGTGTGGATATAGAGTAAAATGTCATCTTTGTTAAATTCCTTTACCAAGATAAAACACATTTCTTGCAGTCACTCCAGGAGGCTACTGTGTTCACTAACATTATTACTAGTGCGGGTTACATTGGATTGACCTTCTCGTGGTGCATCCCGTGAGTACCCATTCATTGGGGAAACTGACGATCCTTCCTAGCCGACTGAATCCACATGGATCCCAGTCACTTTCAAAGCCAGCAACAAGCAGCTCCTGATAGCTTTGCTGTTGACTGGCTATGGAAGAAGGGCAAATGCAAGAAGAAGAATTATTAGTGCATTCATTAGTGCATCCATCATTAGTCAATCCATTCATCCACCCACTCACCCATCTACCCATCTAATTCAACCATTTCATCCACCTAACCATCCATCCACTCATCCACCCATCTCATATACTCATTCATCTATCCATCCCACCTACCAGTCTCATCAAATCATCTGTCCATCCACTCATGCATCCACCCTTTTAACAAACATTTGTGAGTGCTGATTATGTCACTGGCACTGTGCTAGGTGCCAAAAGCATAGAGAATGAATAAGACACAGTCTTTAAGTCTTGAGCTCAATGAGTTTCTCCATCTCTCTCTCTCTCTCCCCTCTTCTCTCTCTCTGTCTCTCTCTCTCTCTCTTTCTCCCTCTCTCATGTGTAAAGCACATGGGCATTTGTAAAGCAGTTTAAATGGGTAACTGTAACACAGGGAGATAAACACTCTAATGAGGAATGCATATTATTATGATGCATGGAAAGTGGACCATCCAGAAATGATTTTAAAGATGAGAGAGTTGAGGGCAGGTGAGACAGCTCACTCAGATAGTATGCTTCCTTTATCATGGGCAGGACCCAGGTTTAAGCTTGGGACCTGCTGAACTAAGGAATGCTCCCATGATAATGGTATTTTTCTCCCTGTCTCTCTTTAGCTTTGTCTCTGTCTTTCCAGCTGAAAAAGTTGATCTGAAGCAGTGAAGCCCCAGCAATGAGAAATAAATAAATATTAACAGAATAAATTACCAAGTAAACACTGATCTAGGTGCTTCAGTTAAAATCTGAAAGAAATAAGTGGGTCAGTGTCAAACATCAGAGAAGGGACAAGATGTGAGATGGCTGGCTGGAGAAGGGTTGGAAATATCTGGAACACCTTCCTCCAGGCAGAGTGTGGCTCTGTTTACTCCAAGTCAGTGGAGAAACTCTGAGGACTTCTGAGCAGGAATGAAAGACTTCAATAGTTTCTCTGATTTGAACTGGCTCCTTTGGATGATCTACTTTCTCAATATGTGGCATGTTTTCCTTCTACAAAGAAGTTTTCTGTTTCCTCAGAAACTCCGACTAGGCATCTCATCGTTTTATTTGCTCTCAATTCCACCTCAGGAGGCTGAGAGCTCCTCCAAAGGTTGATTTTCATTTACCTCTGAATTCCCTGGATTGCAGCAGTGCTTGTGACAGAGCAGGCATTCAAGGGAAGTATGACTTTCAACTTTTGTTTTCTGAAGCCTACATAATGTTTTAGAGCCATGTTACTTAGTTTTAAAATGGCACATTTTGTAAAGTCTGGCTTTAGAAAAAGTAGTTTATTTCCTTATACTTTTAAAACAAAGTATCATAAAATCCTGTAATTAAAAAAATATGTGATTGTGTTGAGATATAATGCATAGAATTGAAAGTAATTACATTAAGTGAAGTAAGTAAAGATGTGACAGATAGCTACCAGAGGGTTTTGCTCATATTTGAAATACAAATGTATAAAGGAAATGAGCTTGCACAAAGAAAAGTAACTAAACTATCTCTCAGATTTCATGAGAACTATGTGGTTTTGGGGGCAAGGGAATAGAAATTGAGTGGAGGGTTTGGTGATTTATACATACTGTGTGTGCCTGTGAAATTATCCACTGGAATGATATAATTTTGTAAAATTGCTAAATCATTAGTTAAAAAATGAAAAATATATTTGGATGGAGGTGCATCTTTTAGAGTGCACACATGCACAAAGTATTTGAAGGAGTATATAGCCTATATAATAGTCATCAAATTATGTTGTTTAAAGAGGCTCATCTTGCTTTATGTGTAATTTATTACCATTCACAGTAACCTGGGTTCAAATCTTCAGTCCCCACTAGCAGCAGGGAAAATTCATGCATGGTGAAACAGTGTTTTTGACATTTCCCCTCTTCTTTTTCTACTTATCTCTGTTTCTATCTAAGAAAGAAGAAAAAAATAAAAATTGCCACCAAGAACAAGAGATTCATCCTACAGGCACTGAAGCACATCAATAACACTGATGAAAATAGAGAAAGCAAGAAACAAAGAAAGAGAGAGAATGGGGGAGTAGGGCTGTAGCGCAGTGGGTTAAGCACATGTGGCACAAAGCGCAAGGACTAGCGTAAGGATCCCTGTTCGAGCCCCTGGCTCCCCACCTGCAGGGGATTTGCTTCACAGGTGGTGAAACAGGTCTGCAGATGTCTATCTTTCTCTACCCCTTTATGTCTTTCCTTCATCTTTCCATTTCTCTCTGTCCTATCCAACAACCACGACATCAACAATAATATTAACCACAACAACAATAAAAAGAACAAGGGCAACAAAAGGGGAAAAATAAATAAATATTTTAAAAAAGAGAATGAAAAATAGGTAACAAAGGTACAACATGAGGCAGAAAAATGAAAAACAATATTGTCAGATAAAATCTGGAAACCCTAGTCAACAGAGAGACTCATCTTGCTCACTGTGACAGCCTTGTGACCCTAAGCACTCTCCCCCAACATTCACAGTCCACTGCACTGTGCTGGGCACTGCTGGAAACACCAGCACATTGAAAGAAGGCTCAGACAGCCATGACAATATTGAGTCTAGACACAGCATAGCCACCATGTCCCCAGGGTTGCCACAATGCTGACAAGGCTTAGATATCAGTAAATGTGTGATAAACCAATGATAAACCAAGGTGTGAAGAAGGAAGGGATGCAAAATGCATGATAAGTATAATGAGACATTCTTAATGACCAGATAAGAAGAAAAATTTGGAAGTGGTTTCATCAGTAGGTGTCATAGAGGGATCTTGGACAATCAATAAGCTCTGAAGCAATAGAAAGAAGAGATATTGGACTGGCTCAGGAGAGGGAGCCACAACACAAACCTCGGAGACTGATGCTCCCAGTTGGCACCTAAGCATGTGGAAGTCACCAAAACTCTATAAATAGTTAGGTAGGGTGTGGTGGCACACCCAGCTAAGAGCACACAGTACTAAATACAAGGACCTATGCAAGAATCAGAGTATGAATCCCAGCTCCCACTTACATGGGGGACACTTCACAGCAACAAAGCAGGTATGCAGGTGTCAATATTTCTTTCTCCCTCTCTATCTATCCCCCTCAATTTTTCTCTGTCTTATCCAATAAATGTGGAAAATGGCTGGTAGGAGCAGTGGTTTTGTATTGCTAGCACAGAGCCCCAGAGATAACGGTAGAGGAAGAAAAAAACAATGGAAGGAAGAAAGGAAGAAAGGAAGGAAAGGAAGGGAAGGAAGGAAGGGAGGGAGGAAGGAAATTGTTGGGGAGGGTTGGAATGTGCATAGGAGAACCCATCTTTGGGCTATTTGTAATCTGGATAGTGACATGAAAGTGTTAAAACTTGCCTTACCAGACAGTCTCAGCAGATGTTTCTCAGTCTCTAACTCCTTATCTCGTTCTGGCTCTCATCTTGTTGATGGAAAATAAGGCCAAAACAAAATAGTGAATAGCTGACCAAGCTGGGGTCTTTTATAGAATTCCTAATGCCCTCACCTTCTCTTCGTTTCTAAGTCACACCTACCTCAATTACTACTCCCTTTGGTATTTTCCCTTTTTCTTCCCTCTAAGTAAGGGAAAAGGTCCAACTTCCTCCTCAGGTGTATCCTCAAATTCTCTCTTTATTATTTTTTATTTATTATTTTAATTTTATAGTACAGAGAAAAATTGAGGAGGGAGAGGAGACAAAAAGGGAGAAAGAACACAACTGGCAGTACTGATTCACTACACATGAAGCTTCCTTCCTGCAAGTGGGAACTGTGGACTAGAACCTAGATATTTGTGCATGGTGATGTAGGCATTCAGCCACGTGTGTCAACATCCAGTGGCTCAGAAATTATCTTCCCTTTCAGTGACAGAGTGAAAAACAAAAAGTCCTGGTAATTGGAATTCAAGGATCTCTGGCTCTAATTTTTCCCAAACAATCCAGTAGAGAAAGAAAAAGAGAGAAATAGAATGAGAAAGAGAGAGAGAGAGAGAGAGAGAGAGAGAAGAGCTGCTGGGAATGGTGGAGTTATGCAGTTACCAAGCTTGCATAACTGGTAGTATAAAATGAGTAAGTAATAGAAAAATAAACATCTCAGAATTTTATTATTTATTTATTTATTTATTATTGTTGTTGTAGTTATTATTGTTGTTGTTATTGATGTCATTGTTGTTAGATAGGACAGAGAGAAATGGAGAGAGGAGGGGAATACATAAAGGGGGAGAGAAAGGTAGATACCTGCAGACATGCTTCACCGCCTGTGAAGCGACCCCTCCTGCTGGTGGGGAGCCGGGGGCTCCAACTGGTATCCTTAAGATGCTCCTTGTGCTTCGCACCACGTGTGTTTAACCCGCTATGCTACCACTTGACCCCCTATTTATTTTTCATTGGAGCATTGCTCATCTTTGGCTTATGGTACTGTCAGGGATTGAATCTGAGACATCAGAGTCTCAAGCATGATGTTCTTTTGTATAACCCCTACTAAGCTATCCCCCAGTCTATTGGAAATTCTAAATCTTATAGAGTCAAAACTCTAGACTCATCAGTTCCACAGCTTTATTTGAGACAGAACTGTTTTTTTTGTCCATTTGCAACTGAAGTGGTGGTTGTAAACATGAGTATTATATTATCTGCTAGACAAGTATCCACTGTTGTACCACCTCGAGTAAGGAATTAAAAAAAAAAAAACTGTCTGGAATCAGAATGCTCATCACAAGGGCTTCCATACATGGATGTTGTAAATAGTATGTGTTCATATAAATCCTGTTATATAAAACTCAGTCCCTTTTAAAATAAAAATCTCCATTAGCTATTTCAGTGAATTGAGTGTCTGACCCTGGGGTACTTTTTTTTTTTCTGTGCTTTTGGGTGAGCCTATTTAATTTCCCAGAAAACACATAGATCTGTTAGAATTAGCACTATTCTTCCCTTAAGTGCTCTGAGAACAAAAGTGAAGACTACTTCTCCAGTATCAGAAGAGGAATTTAGGTCTCTCTGACCTCTTATGCAGATAGAAGCCATTCTTCAGGTTCCCTAAACGTGCCTTCTTGGCTCTGCTAAGCTTCCAGATCTAGTGTCCTTTGAAGAATGTTAAGAGATATATTTGAAAAACAGATCTGTGATCAGTCAGCTTTTGAAAACAAAGGAGCAAATTACCTGATGAAGAACTGTACTCTAAACTCTTTAAACTGCAAGATTCCCTGTTTATCTCCAACACAGTAAAATGGTTTACAAGGTTTTCTTCTTTTTAAAAAATATGATTGAAAAGTAACTTTTATAGTGGCCTGGTAGCTGACCATTTTGTAGACCATGTGTGAGGACCTGGGTTCATGCTTCCTTCATGCAGGAGTGGTGTCTAGGTACTCTAGGTGTCTCTCCTTCTCTTGCCTCTCCATTTCTATTTCTGTTTGTCCCAATCAAAATAGAAAGTAAAAAGAAATAAGTTGATCACCAATAACAGTAAAGTCATCTTGTAGACACAGAGTCCCAGTGACAGTGTTGGTGGCAGATAAATAAAGATTTTTTTTTCATTTTAAAAGAGTAACTTGTGAGATTAGCTTCTCCCAATACACATTATACAAGACAACTCAGCTGAAAAGTGGTAAGACTTGAGTGAAAAACTGCTCTTTAACTTACAAGGCATGAGATGAAAGGACAAATCTTCCAGTGACATTGGACCTCAAATTTCTCATCTGAAAAGTGAGAATGACTATGTTAAGGGCAAACCCAAGGCAATATATGTATGTTACAGAATTACCTAACACTAGGAGTTTTTTTCCCCCACTAGAACCATTTGTTTTTGTTCTTGTCACTGAGAGAGAATGGAAGGAAGCCAGTGGAAGCTGTAATTGAATTAGTAAGAAAGCAGGGCTTTAGAAAGCTTTCCTGGAAGACAGGGTCAGTAGAAAACCCAAGTCATTTAAACAGATCAGTAAGTTAATTCTAGGTAGACACATCAGGATAAAAGAGCCCAGCTTTATCAACAAATGGCCTTTTTGTACAAATAATTCATATGTGTCTGTAATAATTCATATGTGTATTTATTTTCTTAAATAAAATATGTGATGCCTGATCATACTTAACCCCATACTTTGTGAAGCAAAACCATGATGAACCCCCTGCAACAACTACTGCTTCTGATTTTAATGTATTCTACCTATTGGACAAGCCTAGTTCCACTCCCAAGGCTACTAGTTACTACCATCTTACATGGTAGAAAATACTCATGGTAGACATATAATAGACAGTTATTCACTGACAGCCAATAAGTACTTGCCATCCCTTCTTCCCAGTAGCTCCCACTATGGAAGATGTAAAGCTCCATGTGCACTGCATATAAACTCCTACTGTTAGAAGGTAGTTATTAGAAGTTAGGTTTGGTCAATGAGATGTAGAAGAATTCTTATGAGAGACTGAGAAGAGTGTTTTTTTTTTCTCCCAGTAGAAGAATGCATATTTTGCTGTCATGACAACTGCTGTATACCCATTAGCAGAAGACTTAGAGAAAATAGAGACACTGATTCTGGTATCATCAAGATATGGGGAAATACCAGGATAGGAGGTATGCACCTGCATGCTTGCTGTGCCATAAGGAAAATGGAACACAAATAAGTCATCTAAGATTCTGAAGGTCAAGCAATGTCTTTTTTGTAGCTGTACACTTTCTTAAAAGGCCTGCCATTGAAAAGATAGTGATGCTTGGTATACAAGAGTTGGCAAAGGAAAGATTTTAACATTGTGTGTTTTCATTTTTTAATTTATTATCTTTATTTATTTATTGGATAAAGATAGCCAGAGGGGGAGATAGAGACAGAGAGACACCTGCAGCACTGCTTCACCTTTTTCAAAGCTTTCCCCTTGCAGGTGGGGATTGGAGGCTTGAACCCAGATGTTTGTACACTGTAACATGTGCTCTCAACAAGGTGTGTTACTACACAGCCACACGTGGTATGTTTTCTATGTGTTGATGGAAAGTATTGAATTCATCATTCCATTGACTGCTGGCACTTACATGGAGTGGCTCCAACCAGGGGGTAAGCCTCCGACCCTCCCTCACCAGTTCTAGGGACTGCGTGATTCAGAAAGGAGGCATCGGGGAATATTCTGGTACGAACATTTATTTATTTGGAGATGGGTACAGGTTTACATAGTTAAATAAAGAACATTTTTCACATATGTCAGAGATTACAGGTTTCTTAAAGGTCAGCTTGCCCCTATGGTAGGGGGCTGGTATGACAAGAATTGATGAGATACATAAAGGTCAAAACTATTAGTCTGCATGATGTAGGCAAGTTAATTATTCAAAGGCATTTGAGAGAAGCATAGGGGTTAAACCTATGCTTTAAACTATGCAGTAAGGTGAGGTAGAGAATAATAAAAACTAAACTTGATGTAAATCACAGATATCAAAGGGCACAAGGAAATAGAATTTAGGGATTTTCACTGCCTGGTGTTTGGAGGTGTATGATAGAGTGTGTTCTCCTTTATGATCAAAAGGTGAAGTGGATGTGTGAACTTTGAGTGAACCCCAAAGCAGGCAACCATTTGGCCTGCTGCTAGCAGGGGAAACTAAGTGTGAGAGGCTTGTAGGCTTTCTGTGAGCTTGAGAGACTAACAAGAAGAAGCTGAGTCTGGGAGACTTTTCCCTTTTGACTCATGTCTAGAAGGAGAGAGGCTAACAAGTTGGATATCTTTCAAGACCTCCATCCAAGCATCCAAGGATGGGAGAGCTCCCCTAAGCTCTACCAAGATTTCACATAGTCCCACAATTGATATTCACAGAAAGGTTTTTTGTTTGTTTGTTTGTTTGTTTTTTACAATCAAGGGAAACAGAATAAGGTTTTGTCCATGCAGGCACAGTTAGATTTAAATCCAGGTGTGGCTTTAACTCCAGAGCTATAATGTCATAAGCTCTATTTGCTTTTGTGGTCTCCGTACACTGCTTTAAGTATGTACACACATCTTGGAAAATCAACCGCTAGATCTTTGGGATATACTAGTACACTTTCCACTTGAATGATCTCATTTAAAGTCTTCTTTTCAGTGGGGAGAGTCCTTGATATCTGCCATACTTGTGAAGGGGTGTGCAAACTGGTCAGAACCAGAAACAGACTGGAAGTTAGTCACCTACTTCTCTAAACCCAGATCAAAGAGGGGAGAGCTAAGTGGTCTCAGGAGAGCAGTTATCTCCTCTCAGAGGTTTACAGCCAGAGATTTAGGTTACCTCTTTAAGGCCACCATAGGTCCCCAAAGATGGGCTTGCTGGCATACTAAGGAACTCAAGCCTGGGAAGCATGACTAATGGAAGTAATTTAGAATGAAATGTGAACAAATTAGAAGCACTCAAGTCAACTCATTTCCCATTATTTCAGCCTGAGGATGACAGGCAATGTGACACAGACCACTTCTTTCTAAAACTATAAGCTAAAAGAGAATAATTAATGCATGGCCAATCCTGTTCTATAGAGAGATATTTTATTAATGTTCTGAGCATCTTGATTTTGATTCAGAGAGAAGAAATACTTAGTTGGAGACTTAAGGGTAAGCTGAAGACGATAGGAATATTTTTTAGCTTGATTTAATTTATTTCCTAGAATAACAAGAGGAAGCAGAGGCAAGAATATGAAAACTTTCTTTGACTTTTCATTTTACTCCTTGTTTATTATAGTTCTAGACTGAACATTTGACTTATGCCAGAAAGAAGACTCTGTATGATCAGACTATCTCTCCAAAATTCACAAAAATCAGCATTTGACAAGACCATATAAAAAAATTCTAAGTCAAAGATTCCTCTCTGATATTCTAATACCCCAGTGTACTGACTTTACATCCAGTCATCAAGAACTATACTGCAAAGCCCTTGAGGAAATACAAGGTAAAACATTGCAGGTGATTTATGCAGTGTGTGTATGTGTGTGTGTGGGGGGGGTACTTAGGACGTTGGAGCCACAGATTTAAGAGTCTCTTTGTATCACCATTTTGTTATCTCCCCTGCTCAATTTATTTGTTTATGTTGCCCTTTTGGTTATTAAAGTAGACATGACATGGCTAAAGACAGAAATCTCTATCCCTAGAGGAATGAGAGGACTATAACAAAGCATGGTGTCTGTGAATAGGAATAATGACTGCTGAAGAGAAAATGAAGACCACAAGCATGAAGAGGTTATGGTACTGAAATCATTGTAGGTATAGGAGTAGAACCACTAGGAGGCAGTACTACTCACATTTAAAAACAAGTGAAAGATGTCAAACACATTACGTGCTTCCTAAATTTATCCATCACCAGACACATCAGTGACTACTGAAAGTCTTCCTCATGCCAACACTTTTCTTTTTACTTCCAAGCACTAGAAACACTTACTTGAAGAAAAAGCACACAAGGTCTCAACTCCCAAGGAACTCACCTGCAAAGGGTGTGCTTCATAGCCTGATGAGGTAGGCAATGTAAATAAAGATGATATCCTGAATATCCGTGTTGTGAAACCAACATGTTTGTAGACATATACCTCATATATTCATGATACTTTTTGTGACTAAGACCATCCTAAGTGCCTGACAAAGACAATTGCAGATGTAGAAGAAGACTGATGATTATTAACTTAGTTCATAATAACAGTAAACACCTAAGAAGTATATACCCTAAGTCATTCACTTTGTGTGTATCTAGAATAATATACTCTGTGTGGATTATGCATCTAGGTGTCTATTTATCAGAGGAACAAATCAAGGCTTTGAGAGTAGAAGTAACTTCCATGAAGTTACAAATCTGGTAAGGGATTCTGCCAGTCTTCATTGGTGCTATTGTCCATATATGTACACTGCGACATTTAGTGAAGAGCATACTGGAAGGGACTCTAATCCACAAACATCTACTTTAATTAGACACTAGAGAAGGTCTAAGCTATTGCATGTCTGGCCTTTATATATTTCTTTTTCTTGTTAATACCTTATGATGTGGGTGATATTTTTTATTTTATCTTATTATGCTTTTTTTTTATCAGAGCACCATACAACTCTGGCTTGTGATGGTTCAGAAAAATTAACATAGAGACTTGGAGCCTCAGGCATGAAAGTTCTCTGCATAATAGCCACTATGCTATCTCCCTAGCCCTTTATGATGTGATGGTTTTCAATTGGGTGATGACAAACTGAGGCTTAGAGAGGAGAAGTGGCAGTACCAATGTGAAAATTCAGGAGGACATGACTTCCAAAGAGGTGTCCTTCACCATGACTCAAAGACATGTCCTTCTCAGAGGTCTTGCCTACTAGGGTCCTGGGATTCTTAGGCAAACCATTGATTCTGCATCTCCAACAACCAGCTTGCTTATCTACCAGGATGTCCTGAAAGATTATATCTGTGAATAAAATTTTTGAAAAAGTATAAATATGTCAGAGAAAATGAAAGAATAATCTTACAGATGCCTCTGGCCAAGGATATTTTAGAGTAGTGCAAGGAAGGCAGATGGAAAGTTGTCAGCTGGCTTGAGCTATAGAAGCCTGCTGTGTATAGAGCTTACCATGGTCAAATTTTACTGAAAAGGGAGAGGGAAAAGTCACTTTCTGGAGGTTTACAATTTTGTAGAATGCCTTGTACAATGTACATGAAAAAGTGAAGAGACAGGCACAAATGGGAAAGGAATGGAAAGAGAGGCACAAAGACAGTCAGTAATGCAAATGAATTAAGTCACACTGATAATGTCTAGGTCTTTTGCAAGTCTTTTTCAGTCCTTACCAGACACAGTCTTTACTGTCATTAATATTTGTTCTCTGGGGTCTTAAGATTGAGAGAGAAGTAGGACTTTCCAAGCTAAATCAAAATGATTTGATTTCAAGGTGAAATATTGGTATAATAAGATAATTGTTTATGTGTTATTATTTAGATTGAAAGATGTTTGGCCTCCATTTATTTATCTATATTTTCAGAAAATTGCCAAGCATTTGTGGACCAGCAGAGCTGATTATGAAACTTACCCCTGTGACATAACCTTAAAGGCACCCTAATTGTACTGACCATATGCATTCTTTTCAGTAACTCAGAATTTGCTACCAGGTCACTAATGGGATGACTTCACTGCCTTGAAGTGCTTTATGATTATTTATCATGGGAGAAGCAGTGAATTGTTATTGACTGTAGTCTTCAGATTCTGTCTGTGGAAGCTAACAATAATCACCTGTGACACTGAATTTGAGGAATAGGTTAGGACTTGGGGCAACAAAGAAGGTGGGAAGATAGTTGGTTGTTGAGGGTAACAAGCAAAGTCACTTGGTTGCTTTGACCATTTCAGCTACTTAAACATTCCACAGAATCCAACTTGCTTATTGGGAATTGAAACATGAATACTACATTTGCAGTGTTCTTTTTGGGATGAGGTATCAAGGGCTCTTCTGAGCTTGGAAAGGTACTCTCAGAACAGGTATGGTCAGATGTATAAGGACTTTGGTAGTCTGCTGTCAGCATCCTTCACTCAGCAATAACAGCATAAGCTCTAGTCTCTCAGTGAGCTAGAACCTAAGTCCTTGTCTTGGCTCTGCCTACTCAAGATTAGTTGCCTTTGTTGTGTCTTAGTGATCCAGTGTGCTCTTATAGCTTTCTGGGTTACTTTTCCTTTTGACTTTGACTCTATGATTTATATAGTTCACCTTAATATCCATGTTCATTGCCTTGTCCTAACTCATAGAACCCACAGCCCCCACAAAAACCTGTCAATGAGAATGTACCAGAGCACTTTCCTAGTGACCTGGCCTCCACAGCTCATGCACCCAGGAGTTTCCAACAAAGGCCAGGAAGCAAGTTCCACAGGGTTATTGGTCCAAGAATTTCCCACACAAAAGGCCAGGAAGCAAGTGCCACAAGCTTACTGACCCAAGAGTTTCCCACAAAAGGACCAGGAAGCAAGTGTCATGGTATCCCCCTAGGGGCCAGGACACAGAAGCACCCCCACCTTTTAGCATTTACCTGAGGGTTTCACCAGAGGAGCCCCTGCGCTTCCACAAATTGACCAGGCTGCTAGAGCGGCTGGCTGCGGACGAGGACTTGCCGTCACCCACATGCATGCGTACCACAGTAGATGTGGTGAAGGCGCTGCGTACATTCCTCTCAGGCTTGGCCAGGATGATGTACACCTTGGGCACGAACATACAGCCCAGTGCCACTGTGGCACTCAGGCTGACAGAGAAACACATGGTGATAATTTTGTAGTTGCTGCCAAAGTAGATGGGCACAAAGGCCAGCCATATGATGCAGGTGGTATACATGGTGAAGGCAATGTACTTGGCCTCATTGAAGTTGGCTGGGACGTTCCTGGTCTTGAATGCATAGAAGGTACAGCTGAGAATTAGCAGCCCATTGTATCCAAGGGGAGTGACCACCCCTAGGTTGGTGGTGTTGCAGATCAGATAGACCTCACGAATACTCGGGTAGTCATGCATGATGTCTGGGGGCTCCATGACGAAGA
The DNA here is from genome assembly GCF_950295315.1 of Erinaceus europaeus. Classification (NCBI taxonomy): domain Eukaryota; kingdom Metazoa; phylum Chordata; class Mammalia; order Eulipotyphla; family Erinaceidae; genus Erinaceus; species Erinaceus europaeus. The sequence continues at coordinate 38,519,030 of NC_080178.1, read as the reverse complement.
GTGCCACAATGATGCCCAACTGGATGCAGATGAGGAGAAAGGCTATGACCAGCTGGGCACAGGCACTCATGAAGCGGGGCTTTTTGGTACAGATCTTCTTCTTGCTGCCGGCCAGGATCCTGGCAATGCGGTTGGTCTTGGTCACCAAGGCTGAGTAGCTCATGGCGGGGGAAAGACCAATGCCAATTCTCTGAAGATAGCAGTAGATCTGCTGGGGTTTGGCGATGAGACAGAAGGTGCACAGGTAGCCCAGGCAGATGCCTGCCAGGATGATGTAACAGAGCTCCCTGCTGGAGGATTTGACCACTGGAGTGTCTCGATACACAATGAAGACCACAGTGACGAACAAGGTGGCCAGAAGGCCTAGGCAGGCAAACACCACTGCAGCAATGGGCTCTGGGTCCCCCCAGCGCAGGTACTGCACTGGGATCAAATCACAGCCTACAGACACACAAAGAGAAGGAAGGAGAAAGTATTTACCTGGGTCCCTTTTACCTAAGTCACAAGGCGATGCCCACCCATTTATTCTGTTTCCAATCTGCAGTTCTGAGTCCAGGATTCTATACTACTCGCACCTCAAACTATACATCCACACAGCAGACTCCTTCACATTAGCATTCAGTCACTGTTATAAGAGATGTCTCAGGTTCTGAAACCAGAATGAAGGGCAAATACTCTTCTGAGAGCTTTCCCAGAACAGTTCACAGTAGCCATTTAGGCTTTGTGAGAATAAAGAACCTATCTTCATAGTAACCTCAAATTAAGGGGTTAGTTTGGGCTGAGTTTGGGGACTCAGTAGAATTGGCAAAGAATGGTAAGTGTGAAGAAGGAGCTGGAAATGGTGGAGACTGGGGTGGGGGGGTGATGTCACTTCAGAAAGTGAGATGTGGGAACTATTGGATGGGGATTGAGAGGGCAGAGAAAATAAGTCATGGGGGGACTGTGTCAAGCAGAGGGGTGACATGGCTACATTAATGTGCTTCTTTGGATTCTACATGGGTGTGGATGAGTGAAAGGTATGCAGAGTCCTGAATACTGCTTGGTGTGTGTAGAGTGAATAGAGAGGTAATATAAAGAGGAAAAAGATATCAAGGTCACCAAGAAAGAACATTGCTTGTGTAACTACACCACTCCAGGAAGTCATCTTTTAGATAGATGGTGAGAGACAGAGAAGGCTAGAGTAAGGGAGAGGAAACACACTGCGGAATCACTTGTGATGATAGAGGGCTAGAACGTGGACCATCTTGCATGGCAAAATGTGTGCTCTAAGTGGTGAGTTACCTCCTGGACCCCATATTTCCTTTCAACAATTATTTAGAACAATAATTCTTAAACTTTACTTCGTATTGGAACCACCTAGAGACATTTTAAAGAAAGACTTTGACCCAATTTTTACAGCCAGATTATCTAATGTAATCAACCTCGGTATCAATATTTTCACTTATTTATTTTTCAAGATAGAGAGAGGGCTGGAGTGGAAACCACAGCACTGAAGTTTCCTTCATTGTGGTGAGGGCCGGGCTTCAACCTGGGTCACATGTGTGGTAAAGCATAACACTATCCAAGGTAGCTACTTTGTTAGCCCATTAGAATTTTTAAAAGGCACTCAAGTGCTTCCAAATGTGGGAAATGAGATTCAAGATTCTTTCTTTTTCTTTTTTATACTTAGATAAAGTTATAAAAGCAGATAAAAAATTTAAAAGACCACTGCACTAAAACTTCCTTCAACACAACAAGGGTTTGGGGTCAAACCTGGGACACACACAAAGAAAGACAGCAAATGAGTTATTAATATTTCACTAGCCCTGAGGTTGTTTTACTGACTGAATAGAATTAATCATGTTATTGGGTGTTTGAGGAGTGTTGTGTAGAGTACTCCAATTTCACTTATGATGTTTATAATCTATAAACTGCTTTTCCCAGAAACATTTGCAGTCAGGAGTACCATGTGAATTGAGTTTTCCTCAATAAGATCTGAGCAGGAAATTCCTTAAAGGACAATGGCTCCTCATGTAGAGTAGCCTTTTAGTCCTTTGCTTTCTCTGACTGCAAGATGAATATGATGGCTAGAACTCCAGTTGTTTTCTCAAACTATAAGATAACTTTGACATGATACATGGTCAAGTTTCAAAAATCAAATAGAGGATGCCTGCATGCTTGGTAACCATGAACCTTTGACTAGCTCTGGATCAGGTAGATTTCATTGACCTGAATCTTAACTGATGCACGTGTAAAACTTTCTACTTATCTCCTGCATCATGATAAGCATTATTTCATTGAGTGGTTTTGAATAGTAATCACAAAGAAGCATCTTTCAAAATGTCTTAGAACTCTGTTAGAAAAGGAAAGGAAGTATACTTTCTCTGTTACATACTTCTACCTCATCTTTTCCTATCTTTCAGAACAGATATTGAAACAATATTCTTAGTATTGCAGTTAAATTCATGAAGCATTTGATAGAATTGATGAGTTAGCCTAGAAGCCTCAGCACACTGTAGAATTGATTCTATGGGGAAATATAGTTTTAAAAAGTACTGTGTATTTAATACTGAAATAAAAATATGTGTGTGCTAGTATGCTGTCTCATCTCCTGGGATTAACTTCTTGAAGATGAAATTTTCAGATATAAGGGGGAATGGGAAAGAGAGAAAGGGAGAGGGAGAGGGAGAGGGAGAGGGAGAGGGAGAGGGAGACGGAGAGGGAGAGGGAGAGGGAGAGGAAGAGAGAGAGAGAGAGAGAGAGAGAACAGCACTGCAGTATTAGATCTTTCAATTCCTTGTAGGAAAGGCTTGAACATGGGTCCAAGCATAGCAAAGCAGTGCACTATCCAAGTGAATTAATTTTCTGGCTCTGAAATAAATTGCATTTTTTAACTTAAAAACATGTGTGCAGACCAGAATGAGTTATTATATACAATTTATAAATTATTAATCAATGCTTTTTTAATGTACATACACACACTCATAATTTCAGGCATCTGTATTCACATAAGTTGTTTATATGTGATGATTCAACCTCTAGAAGAAACTAGAAGAGAATTAATGGAATCTGCATTTTTACTTTTCTTTCTTTTTGCTTTTGTGGGTGTTTTATATTTGTTTCTCATAGGTGTTATTTTATAACAGGACAATGGAAATCAATCATTCCTATCTCTATTCTTTTGTGGGAGATTATAGCACTGATGTAACAATGAAATTTATTATCTATGCAGATTAATTTTATAGGGCTCTCTTCCGCTAGGTCATGAACTATTAATGTTCATAGTAAGTGCTACTGGATACATGTTATATGGTATAGAAAGCAGGAATTCCTTCATTAACTAGAGAGACTCAAACATTTTACTTAGTTTTCATCTTACTTCCCATTTGCCTGCTGTTCTGCTAAATCTTAATTGCTTTTATATAAACAGAGTTAGCATGCTAACTACTAAAGGTTTTTACATCTGATAATATTCACCACTGTTTTTACACCAAATATATTCCTGTACTCTTCGTGTGTAACCCATTAACATTATGCATGAAACTGCATACAATTGTGTAGAAGTATGTGTTGGAAAAATATTCAAGAAAGGTGTCTTCAATATGATGTAACCCCCCTACAAATTTGCTAAAACTTAACTGTTTCAATGAATGTTTCTTTACTTAATGGGAACCACTGGAAAGGTTTTATGATGAGTTTAATGAGACTAACATGGAACAAAATACTTTTGTAACAGTTCTCTTGAAATAGCAAATTGGATTCAGATTAGAAGGTTGTAATCACTGGGTCTTACAATTGGGTAACATCTTAGTGCTTTCAATATGAGCATACATCACAATTTTATTCCAAAGAGGTTTGCTCTCTTAACCATGTTGGGGGGTGAGATTATACCACTGAGATTTTTGTTTTGTGGTTTTACGGATTCAATTTTATTATATTATTAAATTTTACATTATTTGCTAGAACTTTTCTTTCTTAACTTATTTAATCTTTGAGAGATTTGTTTATTTATGAATGAGAGTGCTTGGTTTAGTGATTGGATTTCCCATGTGTTTATTTTACAGACTGCTGTATTCCAGCTAGTCTTTATTTAGTGACCTATTTGCTTATCCATTGTTCAGAGTTCCAACCAACTGTCTAATGTGCTGGTCTTGTGAGGAGCCGTGAAAGCTGAGATCATGGAAAAGGTCAATGCAAAGTCTTAGCTTCTGGCACTTATTTTATGTCACATTTCACAGCTTCGGTCTCATTTTCAGTCAGATAATATAATATAATATAATATAATATAATATAATATAATATAATGTAATATAATGTAATATAATATAATGTAAATATATATATATTTGGCTCCAGGGTTATTGCGGGGGTTCAGTGCCTGCACTATGAATCAACTGCTCCTGGAGGCTATTTTTTCCCTTTTGTTGCCCTTGTTGTTTTATCGTTGTTGATATTATTATTGTTGTTGTCACTGCTGTTGTTGTTGGATAGGACAGAGAAAAATTGAGAAAGGAGGAGAGCACAAAATATCATGCTATGGGGCCCAGGTTCAAGCCCTCAGTCCCCACCTGTAGGAAGAGTGGAGGAATCTTCAAAAATGGTGAAGCATTGCTGCAGGTGCCTTTCTTTCTCTTGCTCTCTCTACTACCCCTCTCTCAATTCCTCTTTATACTATCAAATAAAGTGAACAAAAGGGGAGGAGGTTAAAATGGTCACCAAGAGCATGGATTCATCCTTCGGTCACCTGATGGCAATAAAAAACAAACTAACTAACTAACTAACTAAAAACTACAGAGGACCCCCACCATGTGTCCTGGAGCACCACCTCCCTAGATCCCTATCCTACTAGGGAAAGAGAGAGACAGGATGGAGTATGTATTGATCTGTCAATGTCCATCTTCAGTGGGGAAGCAATTACAGAAGCCAGACCTTCCACCTTCTGCACCCCATACTCCCAGAAGGATAAAGAATAGGAAAGCATCAACGGAGCAGATTGCATACAGAGTTCTGTTGGTGGGAACTGTGTGGAATTGCACCCCTCATTTTTCATGGTCTTGTCAATATTTCTTATCAATCATTAGAAATGATAATAACAAAAAAAAGTCTTCCATGAGTACTACAGAGGAATAAGAGAGGACAGTATATGCGATTTGCATAATAATATGAGCCAACTGCAACACTTTGCTCCATTTCTGCCTTTCCTCTCACCCTCCTCACTGAGTAGCTTCCTTGTCATTTCATTTCCTGTTCCATTTTGAGGATGGCTTCTCTGGGCAAGGCAAGGTCCTCCCTATGGAGCCTTTGACTCTGTCATAACTCGGACCACATTTCTATGCTCACATTAGCACTGCTTTTCTGTTCCGAGTGAACTTGCTGCTGTAGGGGTGCACTGTCTCTCTGCTTTTGTTACACTTCTGGTAGTGAATACAGTATTTGAGGAGTTAGCATTCAGGATTCAGGCATTTCATTTTCAGCTTGGACAAGTGTTTTCTGTCATTATGGTATAGACTCTTTTTGTCTCAATGTTTCTATACATAAAACCAAAATGACACAATATACCTTTACCTGTCATAAGAGTTTAAGTTGGAAAAAAAGGAGAGAAAGAAAGAAGTGGGATAAAAAAGAATGAAAGCAGACTTGTAGAAAAATTCACAGATTAGGAATTAAAGACTGATTTTCTGAAAAGTGTTCAGGACATGCTATCAGGACTGATTCTCCTGGATTCAAAAAAATGATTGTTGTGAATTCTTAAACTAAAACAACAAAGTTATCTCTAACATTCCATCACTTTGTAATTTTACATAAATACATAAATACCATGAGTATTGTGCAATTACTTTTTATTTATTTTTACTCAATTCTTTGCTTGTCAGAATTTGTTCAGGAATCCTTCACTTTGGTTTGTGTGTGACTCTTACATAAATGCATCTCTGTCTCTCATTCTCCCTGAGTAATCTACATATGGAAAATCATTTACTTCTTGTCACTCAAATGTTCAAATACACCCTGAATTTATGATTCAGAGCTTTTGTAGTTCCTCTGTTTCCTTCCTATACCTCCATAGACTCTTTGATACAGTTTGACTATTGCCCTTTGAAACACAACATACAACAACAGCTCTGTTTTCAGGTCTGGGTACAAAATTACATGCATAACCTGGCATGGCTTTTGCCTCTTTTTTCTTTTCCCAAGTCTATTAGATTACATTATTATGAAGGATTTTATTGCTGCCAGGGTTAGAACTGGGGTTGCATGACAAATCTATTACTTCCAGTGTATGTTTTTATTTGTTTTGATAGAAAGACAGAAAACTGAGGAGAAAATAGAAAGGAAATTGAAGAGGGGAAGAACAATAAAAGATACTTTCAGCACTGCTCTGCTAACTATGAAGCTTTCCCCCTGTAGGTAGGAACCAGAGGCTTGGCCATAGGTCCTTACACATAGTAATATGTGCTCTACTGGGTGAGCCAGTGCCTAGTTCTGTCTATTAGATTTTTAAGTACCAACTACTGTAATATCTCTGAGCTGAGCTACTGGCAAATATTTCAATAACTAAAATTGTCAGTCTTATTGTGAAAAGAAAATTGGTTCCCAAACCCCGGTCATGTGGGAAAGATACACAAGAGGCAGGATTCCTACCTTGTCTTGCCCAGTAAAGAGATGAAACAGTCTTCACCTAGTATAGACAAAGCTGTACTTCTTATTTCAGTATGTTAATGCTCCTCTAAGAGTCCAGTCATGACCATCATCATTTTTTCATGACATCATCTAAATGTTCAGGCATTGTGACTTTACCCTGTGTCAGGTCCTGCAGCTTTAATGTCCCTTTTCAGTATGCACACCATTCTTCATGGTAGGCATTAGAATCTCATGCACTTTCAGTGAGTGGAACTAGAACTAAAGAGATATGATGTGAAAACAACCAAGGAATATATGTACATAAGTGAAAAGCAGAAGAAAGACAAGGTATCAGACCCAGTGCAGGGAGCAGCTGCACAGAATAACTTTACAGCATGGTGCAATTGTGTCATAAGAGAATTACAGCATCTGGGAATTACTGCTGAAAATTCAGTTGGGAAATCAGTAAATGCTTTATGAGGGAAGATAATAATATGTCCCTGCCTACATCTCAAAGATTACTGTGAGGGCTGCACAAAGTAATATGTGACTTGAAAAATAGCATATTAATTATGAAATGAGAAGAAAAGCAGGAGAGATAAGTATGTGCATGAAACAGTAGTGAGTCAACATTGTCTAAACTGCCTATGTGTTTTATTAGATTGGCCTATGTTCCGAGGGGAAAAAATAAAACAAAATAAAATGGATAACATTTTTCTTTCTTGCCTGCTTCTATATACAGAGCCCCAAATAAGTGACGTTATTTTCCTCTTAATTTGTAAGTGCAGAATGGCAGCACAGACATTTTCTGGATTTCTTAACAAACTGAAAAAATATATATATATATAATGGAAACACTGACAAAAACCATAGGATAAGAGGGATACAGTACCGACCACCAGAGCTCTGTATCCCATCCCCTTCCCCTGATAGCTTTCTATTCTTTATCCCTCTGGGAATATGGACCCAGGGTCATTATGGGATGCAGAAGATGGAAGGTCTGGTTTTTGTAAGTGTTTCCCCGCTGAACATGGATGTTGACAGGTTGATCTATACTCCCAGTCTGTCTCTCTCTTTCCCTAGTGGGGAAGGATTCTGAAAAAGAGGAGCTCCAGGACACACTGGTGGGGTCATCTGTCCAGAGAAATCTGGTTGGCATCATGGTAGCATCTGGAACATGGTGGCTAAAAAATAGTTAACATATGAAGACATACAAATTGTTGATTTATCATGAACCTAAAGGCTGGAATATTGCAGATGAAGATTTGGGGGTTTCCATTTTGGAAACAGCTAGTAGGTCTATTTTAGGTGAATTTTAAAAGGTGGGAAAAATGAGACTTCTATCTGTTTTATATTACTTTAGGAAACATTTCCAAGTGGTTTAGGTCACTTAGGGGAGGGGAATAAACACTTTGCTATAATGCTTTATTTTCTTGGGGATGTGTGTGTGAAATGATTCTTTTCATGGGGGGGTGTATTTTTCCCAAATTGAAATCAACGAGACCACATTATTTTCTTTAGTTTGTAGCAAATGGAGTTTAATTTATCCATATACTACTTTTGACTCAACTGGTAGGATGATGATATGTACCTTAATGAGAACTGAGCCATTGGAAGAACATAAACAAAGTTTACAATCTATCACCATATGAATCTTTGTCTCTCATTTTAAAAATCATTATTTTCAACACTCACTACATCTTTACCAGTTTAATTGTCCACAAAAGACTGGTGCACAACGTTTTTTCACTGTACTCAGAGAGTCTTCCAGAAAGGAACCAGTGATTCATCCATATTTCCATATGCCCATAGTATTACTTTCATTTTAAATATATATATATATTTATATATCACCAGAGCACTGTTCATCTCTGATTTATGGTGATATGGAAGATTGAACCTGGGGTTATGGAGCCTCAGGGTTGAGAGTCTCTTTGCATAACTATTATGCTGTCTATGCACAGCCTGCCTATGGCATATTATATCAGGGAAAAAACACAGTTCTACGGAGAGATTTTTAGAGGAGAATTTGAGCCTGCTAATTACTGTGCAGATACAAGCACAGCTATTTTACATTGTCATCCTCAGTTTTTTAGAATGTGAAGATAATATATATTCTAGTCACTCTGAAGATCATATATGTATATATATGCATATATATATAATATTTTGTGTAATAATGGGTGACAGGTTTTCAATGAGTGATATCAGGGGCTTATATGATGTCATTAATACCTTAAGCAAGTATTTATAGATATGAGCCCTAAGTCAAATCGATGGGTTTACAGTTAATGGTATTTATTTAGTTACTTTTCCCATATTTGAGATCTACTCTCTGCCCTTACTCAGTTTTCTAGTCTTATTCCCATCTATGACACCATCTTCCCATACAATACTTTTAGCCCAGCTGCATATTAGCTGTCAGGTCCAGGCAAAAATTAGTAAAGTCTTGGGTCCCTTGGTGCCGGGATAGCCTGAGGGTACTTCTTCCCGAGCTAGTGCTCTCTGGCTTGGAGAGAACACAACTGGAGCCGATCTAGGCTGCTGCGTGGGAGAGGGATCAGGAACTCGTGCCGCACTAACTTCTGCAGGAGATACACTCTGGAACTCTCGGAGCCGGAAAGCAATTTCCAGGTGTCTTTAATCAGAAGAGCAGCTGTTTTTATACTCTCCAAGTAGGGTGGAAACAGGATGTGATATAGAGAGGGTGGAGAGAAAAGTGACTGGTGAAAATCAGAGTGTGACAAAGAGGTGGTAGATTAGGCGAGAATCCTATCACTGAACCACAAATGCCCTGGAGGGAGGGTGAAACTTGTTAACAGTGGTTATGTAAATAGAATGAAGTGGTTATGTAAATAGAATAGTGTTAAGCAGAGGGGATTGAAACCAAATGAAACAGAAGGGGTCTCATGCATACCAACAATTCCCCCTTTCTTTTTAACTGATGGCCATTGTGGGGTGAACAGAAACCTATATCGTACAGGCGTTTTCAAAAGAACTGACATAAGACATGGAAAACAAAATAAGCGAACAGCAATAACCAGTGTGATGCCAAAGGGAACGTTTCTTGCCTCAAAGGGCAAGGCCTAGCAGGCGAAATGGCATTTCTTGCCTCTGGGAATGCTTCATGCCTCTGGGGGCATCTCTTGCCTCAAAGGGCGTTTCCTGCCTCTGTGGGCATCTCTTGCCTCTTGGGGCGCTTCATGCCTCTGTGGGCATAACCTAATAAGGAGGGGGAATTTTCTGCCTCTGGGGACGAGCCTGCAGGCGAGGGGACATGGTCTATAAAGTCTCAAGGCAACTGGCTGAAGTTAGTCTTTGAGAAACACAGCAGCATGTACCAGTAAGTCCGATGGAGGTGTCAATCCAAAGTAGCTGACCACAGAAAAATTGCCAGAGGATGAAACGCTGCACATCTGTCTCAATGGGGAATGTCGGCCACCAGAATTTTGCTTTTCTGTAGAGAGTGAGCTTTGGAGTCTGTGAATCTGTTTCTTCAGGTCGTGCCAGGTCACATCATTGGTTTCCGGGGGCGATGTCAGAGAACAGGGGTCCAAATGGATTTCCGGGAATTCTATTTGAGTAGATGCTTTTTCATGTGAAGACTTGACAGCTGAAATTCACTTACTTGTCAAACAAAACTTGTAGCAGATTAGAAGTTGACTATAATTGATAACTCGATTATAATTGGAAGTCCTTTCTAGTATGATTTTAAGGTTGTTTAAACAGTTTAAACTCAATAAAATGTGGAAAGGTAAACAGAAGAACCACAGTTAAAAGCCTCAGGCATGAGAATAATTAACATAATCATTGCACTATCTGCCCCACCCATAACTCATACAGTTTTCAGGATTAAACGTTTCAGATTCATGTCAAGACGTAAAAGAGAAATCAAAGGAGGGGAAAAACAACTTTTTGGATTGTTTCTGGATGTCTCTAGAAATCATGGCTGCGTCCAGCATTTTTTTTAAGTCAATGTCAAACAAAAATTCAGTCATTCAAATCATTCTCTTATGAAAACGCAACTTGAACCAGATTATCAAGATCTCACCATGTAGGATTAAGAGTCCCCGGAGGGCGTTCTAGTCCAAAAAGCTCCTCGAAATTCCATTTAGGGTGCTTCTGACTGTTCCTGCTGGATTGCTTCAGGCACCCATTTTTAAAAGCGTCTTCCCATTGAAGAAAGAATCCAATCAGGAGAGTAGAACTAACCACGTGTCTCCATACTTGGGAACTGCCAGGGTACTCAAGAATGTTCTTCAAATTAGAGTAGTCCTTCTCCACGGGAAACATTCGAGAAGAAGTCCAGAAAGTCCCATTGGAAATCCCCAAGGTCTATGATCACGGTCATAAAGAACCAAATTGTGGCCCGGAGCAAAATGTAGTCCTTTTCCTCAGGAAACATGGGAGAGGGAATCCAGAAAGTCCAAGGAGAAATCTCCGTGCATCTCCAGAGCTCTATGATCCCGGTCATAAGAAACCAAAGTTCCCGGTAAGGGAACCGAAGTGTGGCCCAGAGTAAAATGTTCCAGAGACAGAGAAACTGTCTCATAATGAAACAGTAGAGGCTTTGGCAAACCTCTTCATAAGTAGAAGAGAAGACCATAGTGCATAGGTAGGCAAAGTCTTCACTTATCTGGGATTTGCACAGGTCTGGTCCCACGTTGTGGCGCCATATGTTGTTTTCGATGGGTTATGTTGTTTTTGCCGGGCTGGCTTCACGGGTGGGTAACAGACAACCAGGGACTCATGGTTGAGCTGTAGGCAATATCTCTTTATTCATGCAGGACGCAGCACAATCTACGACGAGCTAAGTTAAACTCAAAGTACAGTAAAACTCACAATGCTGTCTTTATATATACTTGCCAAGTAGGGTGGAAACAGGATGTGATATAGAGAGGGTGGAGAGAAAAGTGACTGGTGAAAATCAGAGTGTGACAAAGAGGGGGTAGATTAGGAGAGAATCCTATCACTGAACCACAAATGCCCTGGAGGGAGGGTGAAACTTGTTAACAGTGGTTATGTAAATAGAATGAAGTGGTTATGTAAATAGAATAGTGTTAAGCAGGGGGGATTTAAACTAAATGAAACAGAAGGGGTCTCATGCATACCAACACCTTGGAATATACCTAAAATAGACTTCCTAATTTCTTCCATGAAGACCCCAAATCTCATCTTCTATATTCCTGCATTTAGGTTCTTGATTAGTAAGCAATTTGTTCTGCTTTTTATCTTAATGCTTTTCAGCCACTAAGTTGCAGGTGCTACCATGATACCAACCTGACTTCTCTGGACAGAGGACCTCCTAAATATGTCCTGGAACTCTACTTCCCCCCTAGGAAAAGATAGAAATAAGTTGGGGGTATGGATCAACCTATCAACACCCATGTCTAGCCAAGAAGCAATTATATAAGCCGACCTCCCACCTTCTGCATCCCATAAAGATCTTTGGTCCATATTCCCAGAGGGATAAAGAATAGCCAATGGAGGGGATAAAATATGGAATCCTAGTGGTGGTAATTGTATGGAATTGTAGCTCTCTTATCCCACAATCTTGTCAATCATTATTAAATCACTAATAAAAATATTGCAAAATAACTATATCTAGACAAAAGAAAAGTTATGACTAGTTATAACATTTCAGTAGTGCAAGGAGCTTATCATGTTGGAGGTAATGAGCAACAGTAGAGTTTTGTATTTAATTAGGAGGAACTGATTTTTTTTTTTTTGACTAGTTGACTAAAGACTATGTGAGCAATCAAACAGTGACTCCAAGTAAACCATGTTTGGTAGGAAAGAATAGAATTACCATTTGGTAAAATATAGAGATTCTCTAGGGGCCACGTGGTGGTGCACCTGATTGAATGCACATGTTACAGTGCATTAGGACCCAGGTTCGTGCCCCTGGTACCCACTGGCTGGGGAAAATCTTCACAAGTGGTGAAGTAGGGCAAAGATGTCTCTTTGTCACTCTCCCTCTCTAACTTCTCCTTCCCTCCCTCTCAATTTCTGGCTCTCTTTATCCAATAAATAAAGATAATTTTTAAAAATTAAATAAAGTAAAATAAAATATAGAGATTCCATTGTGAGCAAGGAGGCAAAATCAGGGGCTTTAGCTTCAGAAATGGAGAATTTGAGCTATTATATATTAACATAAATATACCAAGTTGTCAGTTGCATATTAAGTATGGAGATTAGGTGGGAAATCTGAATGATATATTTAGATTTAGAAGGCTTCCACTTATGGATAATTTTAGTAACATGATACTGGGTAAAAACCACCTTTGTAGCAAATGACAATGGAAAAAAAGATCAAGGCAAAGACCTGCGTCACTTCAAAGCTCCTTTTTGCTTTATTTGAAAACTATAGTGAGTGAGGCATCATGTAAATATTGTTGAAAATGATTGATTCTCAATCCTTTCTGGGAAGGACAAAAACTTGTGTTATCCTTGGTTAGTAAGAAAAAAATATCTAAAGTGAATATTGAAATAACACCAGAAAATCTCAGAGACAGTAATAAAATGGCACATACCATTCAGCATTGTTAGGACTCAAGGTGCATTTTTGGTGTTTCCACATTGCCTAAGCTGTGTGCAATGCTTTTATCATTTGTAGTGGTACTATAGTAATTATATAAAATGATTTTCAGACCTGAAGCTTTGAGGTTCCAGGTTTATTCCCTCAAATAACCATAGTCCAGAGAGGGGTATTACTCTGGTTAGACAACAATAAAGTGAACAGTAATTTTTGTGGTCCAGTAGATAAAAGTGCTGGACTCTGGTGTGAAGTCCCGTTTTTGATTCCTGGAGGTACATATATCAGTTCTAGTTCTCTATCTCTCCTCCCTTCTCATAAACAAAGAAATAAAATCTTAAAAAGGATTATACAGCTTAAGCACTTTCTTTGATAGCTTATCTACATTGAAATAGTATAAAGGGTGGTTCCACATATGGGAAGGTGAATATGAAATGGCCAGTGACTTGTCTAAGGAGCTTTGATATTCTTGAAACATATTTATTTGTGTACACAAACGTTCCTAAAATATGATTTGTCATTTTCCTTAGGATATTATATTTCTGCTTGTAGAATTGATTTCCTTTTGTTATTGTAGCTATAGTCTTTGTTGCTGTTGACACAGGGGCTTCATTCCCCTGATGTTTTCAGATACAAAGAGCCAGAGAAAGAGGAAGAAAGGAAAAGACAGCATAGTACTGATCTTCCACTCCCCACCCCCCACCCAGTGCTGCAGAGGTGAGCTAAGTCATTCATGTAACCAAGCAGGTACACTTTCCAGATGAGTTATTTTGCCAGCTCTTGTTTCCTTTTTCAACTTTTATTTTATTTTTCATTTAAATATGCAATTTATTTTAATGAGAGAGATGTATAAAGAAAGATAAAAAGTGCACTGAGCACTGCTCATCTCTGGCTCATGTAGTGTTGGGGATTGAGCCTGGGATTGTAGAACCTCAAGCATATAAAAATACAGAGCCACTATGCTGTTTCCCCAGGCCTATTTTATTTTTCATCACCTGGGTGTCATTGCTCTAGTTCAACTTTTCAGATAGAAAGAGGGACAGAGAGACAAAGAAAGACAGAAAGAGAAGTGGAGAGAGATAGTGGGAGAAAGAGAAAGAGAGACCTACAGCACTGCTCCACTGCTCATGAAACTTCCCACTACAATGGAGATTGGGGTCTTGAAACCAGGTCTTTGTACATGGTAATGTGTGTGCTTAATCTGGGTGCACCACAACCCAGCCCCTTGAAAATAAAATTCGAAAGATACTTATAATTATTGAAGATGAAAAGCAACAGTCACAAGGCTTTGAAAAAGATTTACTTATTTATTAACGAGAAAGTGATAGGAGAGAAAGAACCAGGGCACCACTTTGGCACCTGCAATGCTAGGGATTGAACTTGGAATCCTATACTTGAAAGCCCAATGCTTGTCTTTTTTCTAATTTTTCTTTTATTATCTTTATTTATTTATCTGATAGAGACAACCAGAAATTGAGAGCATACGGGGAGATAGAGAAGGAGAGAGAGAGACACCTACAACACTGCTTCACTGCTTATGAAGCTTTCCCCTTGCAGGTGGGGACTGGGGGATTGAACCTGGGTCCTTGTGCATAGTAATATGTGAGCTCAACCAGGTGGGCCACCACCTGTCCCCCAATGCTTTATGCGTTGTGTCAACTCTTCATTTCCTTTATTATTTATTATTGCACTTTATTTCCTGTGTGTTTTTTAATGAAGTTATTGATTATAAGGCAAGAATGTAAAAAAAGAACCAAGAAAATTGGGTCATACTGGCTCCTGAGAAGAGAGTCACTCAAATGGTGGAGAACTGTCAGTGATTCTAGCTCTCTGAGGTACATCCTAGATTTCTGCCAGATCCCTTTTGTTTAACTCTATCCTCCCCTCCCCTACCCTCAACCCCATTGAGAGAAGATGCAAAGGGACCAACATCCAAAGTAATTTGGTAGCTCAGGGAACCAAAGGCACTTCCTTGAGAATGTTCCCAGAGACATTAAAATGTCAACATGCACAGCCTTCCTTCTCTGGTACAGGTCTGCAAGCACGCTAGAGCGAAATTCCTTTGTGCAGGAAACAGCAGGGGCCCATCTTAACTTCCTGTCATAAAGCTGTCCTCTGAATTCCTTTGTGAAAAAAATAAAACATTCATTCTTTTTTGTTGTTGTTGTTCCTTTTTCTTGAAGACTGCCAGTGTTGGCAAGGCAATCTGGATGTTGTTCCATGGCTTTGGCTTGAGGACAAGCAGCTAAAGATCTGAAGTAATAGAATAGCTCATTTGGAATTGGTGAGATAAGTTCAAAAAGGAAGGACAGATGTCACTCGTTAATGAAACTTAAACCAGAAGAGAAAACACAAAGCAAACCTTGGACAGGGCATGGGGTTTGAAAGCAAAGCAGAAGACTCTGGGGATAGGGCACTGGGATGTGTGATAGGGGTCTTTTGGGGCCTTGATGTGCCCATATGCTAACACCAGTCCTCCAATAAAATGAAAAAAGAAAGAAAGAAAGAGAGAAAGAAAGAAAGGAAGGAAGGAAAGAAGGAAGGAAGAAAGGAAGGAAGAAATCTTCTGGAATGATAAGATTCATCATGCAGGTACCAAGTCCTAGTTATCACTGTGGTGGCATAGCTTCCTCTGGCACTCCCTATTCTGTCTCTAAATGAACTACAATTCTCTTTCTGTTGTTGCTTTTAAATAATAATAGTAATAAACACAGTGGTCACACTTTATTTCTTACTTAATATTTGGATATTCTTGGAGGTAATAATTACTTTCTTTTTAAATATTTTATTTTTGAGAGAGATTCAGAGAGAGAGACACACAGAGAGCAACATCAGAGTACTGCTCAGCTCTAGGTGGTGCAGGGGAATGAACCTGAGACTTAGGAACCTCAGGCATGAGTCTGTTTGCAAAACCATTATGCTATCTCCCCCAACCGGTAACAATGGCTTCTTTAAAACTATCCTCTTCACTGGAATGCAAGCATGATAAGGATGGAGGATTTTTAAAAAAAATTATTTTCCCTTTTGTTGCCCTTTTTTTGTTGTTGTTGTAGTTATTATTGTTGTTATTCATGTTGTCTCTGCTAGATAGAACAGAGAGAAATGGAGAGAGGAGGGGAAGACAGAGAGGGGGAGAGAAAGATAGACACTTGCAAAGCAGCTTCACCACCTGTGAAGCAACTCCCTTGCAGGTGGGGAGCCAGGGGCTCAAACCAGATCCTTACATGTGCACTTAACCTCAGATAAACATTAACATTTATTATATCTTACAAAACCTTCCAAGTTTGTTGTGGAGCACCTTGTTTATTTCATTTTTTTTTCCACACTTTCCCCATACTTCCCCCCTAATTTCCTATATTCCACATGCAAGACATTCTTCTCACTTATTTTACTTTTGTCATTTTCTATCTTAAAAATATTCTTTTGGGGGAGTCGGGCTGTAGCACAGCGGGTTAAGCACAGGTGGCGCAAAGCACAAGGACCAGCATAAGGATCCCGGTTCGAACCCCGGCTCCCCACCTGCAGGGGAGTCGCTTCACAGGCGGTGAAGCAGGTCTGCAGGTGTCTATCTTTCTCTCCCCCTCTCTGTCTTCCCCTCCCTCTCTCCATTTCTGTCTGTCCTATCCAACAACGACAACAACAATAATAACTACAACTAAAACAACAAGGGCAACAAAAGGGAATAAATAAAATAAATATTTAAAAAAATATATTCTTTTGGGGTCCAGGTGGTGGCATGCATGGTTGAGCATCTAAGTTCCAGCCCCCAGTCCCCACCTGCAGGGGGAAACCTTTGCAAGTGGTGAAGCAGGGTTGCAGATGTCTCTCTGTCTCTCTTCCTCTCTATCTTCCCCTTCTCCATTTCTTTTTTTTTTAAATTTTTTTAAAAATTATTCATTTACTTATTCCCTTTTGTTGCCCCCCTTTTTATTGTTGTAGTTATTATTGTTGTCCTTGTTGTTGGAAAGGACAGAAAGAAATGGAGAGAGGAGGGGAAGACAGAGAGGGGGAGAGAAAGACAGATACCCACAGACCTGTTTCATCACTTGTGAAGTGACCTCCCTGCAGGTGGGGAGCTGAGGGCTCAAACTAGGATCTTTACTCTGGTCCTTGTGCTTTGCACCTCCTGTGCTTAACCTGCTGCACTACCACCCACTCCCCCTTCTCCATTTCTGTCTCTATCCAATAAATAAATAAAGATAATAAAAAATTTAAAATATATATTCTCTTGGGAGTCGGTGGTAGCGCAGTGGGTTAAGTGCAAGTGGTGCAAGTGCAAGGACTGGCATAAGGATTCAGGTTGGAGCTCCCAGCTCCCCACCTGCAGGGGAGTCGCTTCACAGGCGGTGAAGCAGGTCTACAGGTGTCTGTCTTTCTCTCTCCCTCTCTGTCATCCCCTCCTCTCTCCATTTCTCTCTGTCCTATCCAACAATGACAACATCACTAACAATAACTACAACAAAAATGAAAAACAACAAGGGCAACAAAAGGGAAAATAAATTAATTAATTTAAAAAATTAAAACAATATATATATATATATATATATATATATATATATATATATATATATATATATTCTCTTGTCAGGGCTATACTGCTCCAGTTAGAGTTTTTCAGATATATAGACAAAGAATGAGACCAAGAGAGAAAGTGAAAGATACCACACCATTCAAGCTTCTTTCAGTGTGATAGAGGCCTGTCTTGAACCTGGGTCACACACATGGCAAAGTAGGCACACTACTTAAATGAGATATCTTGCATGAGATATCAAATTCTGCTCTTTCAAAAAATTTTTGCATGCACATATTCATTGTATTAAAAAACAGCATTTAGTTCTGGGAGGCGTGGTTTATGGAGTAGCTGCAATCAGATCTTTGCTCTCCCAGATACAACTATTAAACACAACAAGAGACTGAATTGGACACATAACCTACAGCTGAAAAAAAATCAACAGCCTCAGGTGGGTGCCAGCATGTGCAGTTAGGGAAATGGGAGTGGGTTGGAAGATTTGGTCAGTTAAAATGAGCGCTCTGGGCTGATGGCACTGGGCACTGACCCACACCATCTTGGACAGTAGCACAGTTAGCAGACTCCCCCGAAGAAAGAAAATTGGAGCTTAAAACCTCTCAATTTTTGACTCAGGGTTCTGTTTGGTTTTGTTTTTTCTCAGTCTGAGTTTAAGACAAAGACAAATCTCAGCCCACAAGGTAGCTGAAAACACCCCTCCCCTGCCCAGCAGATTCAAATAAGTGGGCAGCAAAGACCACAATAGCATCACCTGCTAGCTGATATGACCAACACCATACAGGCGAAACAAAGAGGCAAAAAGTTAAATAGCATGTCACATCAAACTAAGAGAAGTAAATCGGACGAAATCCAATAAATTCCAGATAAAGTCTATCAGAGACAGACTATAGAAATCTTATGAGAACTTTACAAGAATATAAAGAGTTTCAAGAGCATTTTTCTTTGGAATTTGATAAGAAGCTACAAAGTGTGAAAGAACAACTCAAAGCAGAGTTCACTAATCAGTTAAACATTATGGAGGAAAAATTTCAAACAGAACTGCAAGGACTGAAAGACATCTTTAATTACAGTTCAATCTCAGGCTAAAAACTTATGTAATAGACTTACACATGCAGAAGGAAGAATTTCCAACCTAGAAGACACAATTAGCCCACTTTTTCAATTCAAAGATGAGAGAGAAAGAATGAAGCTACTCTCTCAAATTGCAGACTCCATAAAAAGGTTGAATATATGAGTTATAGGGATACCTGAGGGAGTAGACCAGGTCAAAGGCCCAGAGGTAATTTTCAGAGAAATTTTAGATGAAAATTTTCCTCACCTAGGCAATCCTCAGAATATACCTATTTTGGAGGCAGATTGATCACCCATGTTCACAAATGCAAAACGATCAACACCAAGGCATATTATTATAAAACTATTAAAACTCAATGACAAGGAGAAAATTGTTCAGGCTTCTAGGGAAATGAAAGAAGTTACATATAAAGGGAGAAATACTTTCATCAGACTTTTCTTTAACAAACCCTAGAGGCAAGGAGAAAGTGAGATGGCATATTCAAGGCACTAAGGGAGAAGAAATTTCAGCGAAGAATTTTGTATCCCGTAAAATTATCCTTCAGGTATGAGGGATAAATAAAGTTTTTGAGTATTTCCAAATACTCAAAAGCTAAAGAAATTTGCCACAATCAACCCCAGCTTATTAGAAATAGTGAATGGAGTCTTACAGGAAAGGAGGAAACAAACACACATTCTCAGTGAGATGAACAGCAGTAGACTAGAAACAAAAACACAGTAAAACAGGAAAGAACAACAAGCAAATAGGGGAGGGAATTAAGAGACAAAAAAGTCTTATCAAATGTTTGTTAATCAAGATCAACTTTAAAAAGACTTCTAGATACACAATGCTAGTTATTATACACAGGGTAACCACAAAACAAAACAGGGAACAGAGACTTGCAAAGAACACAAAACAAATTCATGAGGAATTCACTACAGAAATTGACATAAGTAAACTACATATATTAATAATCACCTCAAATGTGAATGGCCTAAATTCACCTGTCAAAAGATACAGAGTAGCTAAATGGATGAAAGAACAGAATCCATCCATTATATGTCTTCAGGAAACACACATCCAAAGAAAAGTCAAAAGGAAACTGAATATAAGAGGCTGAAGCAAGATGTTCTAAGCTACTAACTCACAGAAAAGGGCAGGTACAGCTATCTTATTCTCTGATAAAATAGACCTTCATGCCTACTTTCCGGTATGCCTCTCCCAATCCATATCAAATAATATGGCATCTGCCGATCACAACCTAACCAACACGATTGTCACCTCAACATGCTTCACTTCAGACTGTGTCCAGAGATTACACGTGTGGAATGACAACCCTTCAGCTTCATTACTCGGGTGAGACCTTTCCTTTCATAGTATACTCTAATACCATCTCAGGTGGTTCACTTTCTAACAAAGTCCCAAAACCTAGATATAGACCAGTTTCTGTGAGAGAGAGCATATGTTCACACGTATCCGTAAACTACTGCAAAATATATACCTGAAAGTAGAAGTACACTAGAGTTTGCAGTGAGTATCCCCCTAACACTTCCTCTCCACTATTCTAAGCTTTGGGTTCATGATTGCTCAACAACTTGTTTGGCTTCGTATGTTAACTCTCTTTTCAGTCACCAGGTTCCGGATGTCATCAGGATGCTGGCCAGGCTTCCCTGGACTGAAGACCCCACCAATGTGTGCTGGAGCTCTGCTTCCCCAGAGACCCACCCTACTAGGGAAAGAGAGAGGCAGACTGGGAGTATGGACCGACCAGTCAACGCCCATGTTCAGCGGGGAAGCAATTACAGAAGCCAGACCTTCTACCTTCTGCAACCCACAATGACCCTGGTTCCATGCTCCCAGAGGGATAGAGAATGGGAAAGCTATCAGGGGAGGGGGTGGGATATGGAGAATGGGTGGTGGGAATTGTGTGGAATTGTGCCCCTCCTACCCTATGGTTTTGTTAATTAATACTTTCTTAAATAAAAAAAAATAAAGCTGAAGCTTAATTTTAAAGGTTTCAGCAAAGGTTGAAAAGCATAAAAAAAAGTAATGAATACACATTCTTCTCAAGTACACAAGGAACATTTAAAAATATTGACTATATGCTGGGCCACAAAGAAAGTCTAAACAGATAGATAAATATTAAACTTATAAAATGCATTCTCTCAGACCATGAAGGCTTGAAACTAGAAAACAACATAAAAATGAAAAGAAATTTCCCCAAAGCCTGGAGACTAAACAATATCCTGCTTAAGAATAAGTGAGTCATTGAAGAGATCAAAAAAGAAATTGAGAATTATCTTGATACCAATGTAAATGAAGAAACCATTTACCAGACCCTATGGGATGCAGCAAAAGCAGTGCTGAGAGGGTAGTTCATAGCAGTACAGGCCCACATTAATAAACAGGAGAAATCACTAGTAAACCATCTAACAACCCGCCTCAATCAACTAGCAGTGGAAAAACAAAAAGAACCAACAGTCAGCAGGAAACAGGAAATAGTCTAAATCAGATCAGAAATCAATGAAATAGAAAATAAGAAGACCATTGAGAAGATTAATGAAACCAAGAGTTGGTTCTTTGAAAGGATAAATAAAATAGATAAGCCACTAGCTACACTCACCAAGAGAAAAAGAGAGAATGCTATGGTAAAATCACTAAAAAATGGCTATACTAATAGATTTTACAAAATATTCAAAGAAAAACTAATACCCATCCTCCTCAAACTTCCAGAAAATAGAAGAGGGGACACTCCCAAATACATTCTATGAGACTAACATCACTCTGATCCCAAAAGCAAGAAAGGACTCCACCAAAAAAGAAGACTATAGACATATATCCCTGATGAATATTGATGCAAAAATCCTCAACACAATCTTGGCTAATTGAATACAACAATATAGTAAGAGAATAATCCACCAAGATCAAGTGGGATTCATCCTTGGGAAACAGAGATGGTTTAATATCCATAAGTCAATAAATATAACCCACTATATCAACAAAAGGAAAGATAAAAATCACAGATAAAAAATCACATGATCCTATCAATCAATGCAGAAAAAGCATTCGACAAGGTATGACACCCATTTGTGATAAAGCCCCTAGAGAAATTGGGAGTGGAATAAAAATTCCTTAACATAATAAAGGCCATGTATGATAAACCCACAGCTAATATCAGTCAATGGGGAAAAATTGAAAGCTTTCCGCCTAAAATCAGGAACTAGACAAGGGTGCCCACTCTCACTATTTTTATTCAACATAGTCCTAGAAATCCTTGCTATAGCAATAAGGCAAGAAAGAGATACCAAAGGAATACAAACTAGAAAGGATGAATTTAAAGTCTCATTATTCACAGATGATATGTTGATATACCTAGAAGACCCCAGAAACTCTGCCAAGAAACTACTGGAAATCATCAATAAATTCAGTAAAGTAGCAGGCTACAAAATCAATACCCATAAATCTGTGGCATTTCTTTATGCAAAAGATGAGTAAGAAAAAATGAAACTGAAGGAAGTAATACCATTCACAATTGAATTCAAGAAGATCAAATATCTAGGAACAAATCTAACAAAGGAGGTAAAGGATCTTTGTAAGAAAAACAAGACACTGTTAAAAGAAATAGAGGATGACACAAAGAAATGGAAGAACATGCCCTGTTCATAGATTGGGGGAATAAGTATGACTAGAATGGCAATTATGCCAAAAGCAATCTATAGATTCAATGCAATCTCTATTAAAATCCCAGTGATACATTTCAAGGAAATTAAACAGATGATTCAAAAATTTGTGTGGAACTCTAAAAAACCATGAATAGTAAAACACTCCTAAGGAAAAAGAAGAGAAATGGAGGCATCACAATACCTGACTTTAGGTTATACTGCAAAGCAGTAGTAAACAAAACAGTGTGGTACTGGGACAAAAACGGTCATATGGACCAATGAAATAGGATAGAGAGCCCAGAACTCAATCAATATATATGCAAATACCTTAGATATGACAAAGGGGCCAAATCTGACCATTGGGGAAAAGAAAGTCTCTTTAACAAATGGTGTTAGCAGAATTGGACAGCCACATGTAGAAAAATAAAACTAGACCACCAGTTAACACTATACACGAAAATTAACTCAAAATGGATCAAAGATATGGATATCAGACCTGAAAGTATAAAATGCATAGAATAATATATTGGTGAAACATTTCATGACATTAACACTAAAGACATATTTGGAGACTTCACCCCATGGACAAAGGAAACAAAAGCAAGACTAAACAAGTGGGACTATATCAAATCAAAAAGCTTCCATACATCAAAAGAAAACTCCATAAACAGGAAACCCAGCAAATGGGAGAACATATTTGCACATCATACTTTAGACAGACACTTGATATCAAACTTTTATATAGAACTCATTCGGCTCAACAAAAAGAAAAAGAACAACCTAATAAAAAAGTGGGCAGAGAACATGCATAGAGAGTTATTCAAAGAAGATATACGCATGGCCCACAGACATATGCATAAATGCTCTAATTCACTCATCACCAGAGAAATACAAATCAAAAACACACTGAGATACCACCTCACACCTGTAAGAATGGCCTTTATCAACAAAACAGGAGAAGATAAATGTTGGAAAAGATGTGGAGAGAAAGGAACTCTAATATACTGCTGGTGTGAATGCAAAATGGTACAACCATTATGGAGAACAGTATGCAGAATCCTTAAATAAATACAGATAGAAATACCTTTATGACCCAACAATTCCACTCCTAGACATTTGTCCAAAAGAGATAATATCACTAATTCGAAGGGATATATGCACCCCCCATGTTCATAGCTGCGTATCTACAACAGCAAAAATTAGGAAGCAACCAAAATATCCCTCCACAGATGATTGGTTAAAAAAGTTATGGGACATATACTCAATGGAATATTACTCAGCAATTAAAAGATAATTTTACATCCTTTGTGATGAAATGGATGAAACTTGAGAACATCATGCTTAGTGAAATAAGCAAGGAGGTAAAGGAAAACTATAGGATGGTCTCATATGTGGAATTTAAAGAA
The DNA here is from genome assembly GCF_950295315.1 of Erinaceus europaeus. NCBI lineage: Eukaryota > Metazoa > Chordata > Mammalia > Eulipotyphla > Erinaceidae > Erinaceus > Erinaceus europaeus. The sequence goes on along the minus strand of NC_080178.1, from coordinate 38,495,251 downwards.
CTGAACAGACATACATATAATAAACAACCAGACACAACACAATCCATATTTAAAAGGGGCAAATTATTATGGTTACCTAGGGGGGAGGGAGGAGGGCACAGACTTTTGGTGGTAGGGAAGATGTGAAATTTTAGTCTTATCACTATTTAGTCCCATCAATAGTAATATGACATGTGGGAGGGGTAGATAGACTTAATATCTCAAGTTCCTCAACTGCCTATACTATGGCCCTAAGCACAAATACTAGCTCTTGCTAATATTTATCTTGGATTTGCAAAATGATCATACTCTGACAAGGGGATTAATTGTTTATGGCTCTCTAAAAATGTATCAGAAAATGAAGCTCTTCAAACATCTAGATCAATTATAGCTTTAGGCCAGTTAGGTCAAGACCTTTTGTCCTTGTAAGTATTTAAAATAGAAGGAGGTCCGGATACCACTAGAAGTGTTCAGATCATAGTGAAATTAAGTATAATAACACAGATACTTAGTCCCCCAACTAACCTGGCTATAATAATCAATTATTGATATTTAACTTTATCTAATAAAAAAACATCATTTATTTGTTTCAATACTTGGGTTAATATTGGGACTTACTGTCTGCATAAATCTATTGTTCCTTGTGACTATTTTAATTTTTTCTTAATAGAGAGAGAGATAGAAAGATGCCTGCAGTGCTGCTCCACCATTCATGAAGCTCCCTGCTGCAAGTGGGGACCAGCTGCTTAGCAACATGTATTTTCTACCAGGTGAGCTAAGACCGGCTCCACAACTTTAATTTTTATTGTACCATCTAGAAATGAACCCAGAATTTCAGACATGGCATAACTCTGTACCAATGAGTGAAATATTTCTCATTCCCTGGAGACATAACTTGAAACGTCATCTAAACAGCTTCCATTGAAACAAATTTCTACCCTTTTCTGGTTTTTCTTCTTTTCAACATTCAACAGCTATTATTACCTCTCAATACTGAAGATGATAATCTTTTGAAGGACAGGATTTTATTAACCTTTTTACTTATTGATAACATAGATAATAGATAGATGGTAAGTAGATACTTGGTGATTTTTATATTATCTATGTGTTTATTTTTTGTGTGTATGTAGGTATTTATGCATTTGCCAGGGTTATTGCTGGAACTAGGTGCCTGCACAGTGGTTCCACTACTCCCAGTGGCTTTTACCATCCCTCCATTCTTCTCTCTATCCCTTCCTTTTCCCCCTTCCATCCTTCCTTCCATCCATCCATCCTTCCATCCATCCATCCATCCATCTATCCATCCATCCATCCATCCTTCTTTTCCTTCCTTTCTTCCTCCCTTCTTTCCTTCCTTCTTTCCTTCCTTCCTTCCTTCCTTCCTTCTTCCTTCTCTTTTTCTTTCTCTCTCTCTCTCTTTTCTTATAGAGACAGAGAAGCAGGGAGAGAGGGGGAAGAAAAAGAGAGACACCAACATCACTGCTCCACTACTCTAGAACACTTCCCCCTGCATGTGGGGTTCAGGGGCTTGAACCTGGGTCCTTGAGCATAGCAACATGCACAATCTGCTGTGTGCACCACTGCCCAGTCTCTGTCTGGGGAATTTTAGACTAGGAACAGCTAATAACTTTCATTAGTGAATATAAATGAAAAGATGGTCATAGTCTATGTTTTCCCTCATTCTTTATTTATAATCTTTCCTTTTCTCTTTATTCTATTCATTCCAGACTATCTCTGATTTAAGACCTAATTCCTGTATCCTTCCAATTATTTTAATGATTATATTGATGAAATACATTCCTACATATATGTATGTTTATGTGCATCCAAAAACTCAACCCCTAATTGTGCGTCAATTAACATATTTTCTTAAGAGTACATAACATGTATTTCAGGTTTGCTTCTTTCTTTTTCTTCCTTCTTTTCTCTTTCTTTCTCTCTTTCTTTGCAATCTGAGGCAGTTTAACTACTTTGGGCCACCTTTTCATTTATATAGAAAGGCAGTATCTATGGCTAGACCACCCCAAATTTTTCCAGATTTAATTACAAAGAGAGGCAGATAGAGAAAGAGGCAGATAAAGAGAGAGACACCATGGCACAGAGCTTCCTCTAATACTATTGCACCTATTATGTGATGCATGGGTTCAGACCTGGGCTTTATGCATCCTACCTGATAAGTTATTTCTCTGATTCCACACAGTTTTCTATGAACACATATACAAATGAATAATTCATGTTAGTTAACTGCCACTGCTGTTTTTCTAAATAATTATTGAACTCAGATCTTTTACTAGTGCTAACAGTCATAAAGAGTTTTGTTGGGACTCAGTTATGCTTTATTTCACCACCTAGATTATCACAAGAGGATGGTCTCTGCATAATCCATTTGTTCCCAGCAGTCATTTAAAATAATTTTTATTTATAAAAAGGAAAGGGGTGTAAATATTGTTGACTGTAAACCCCATCGATTTGATGTGATCTCTTCCCTGATCCAGCTTTCTGGTCCTTTTCCAGCCATGACATCATCTCCCCAGACAATAACTTGGATCCACCTGTGTATCAGATGTCAGGCCCAGGTTAAAAAAAAAAAGTATAGTCATAGGCTCTTTGGAATATAACTAACATAGGACTACTAGTTATCTACAAAGTGGAGACCTCCTCCTCCCAACTCTTTATATGAACTTTTCCAGCCTTTAGGTTCATGATTAGTAAAAAAAAAAAAAAAAAAAAAAGGCTCTATATGTTAACTCTTTTTTTTAACCACCAGGTTCTAGATGCTACCATGATGCCAACCGGACTTCCCTGGACAGACAACCCCACAAATGTGTCCTGGAGCCCCACTTCCCCAGAACCCTGCCCCACTAGGGAAAGAGAGAGAGAGACAGGGTGGGAGTGTGGATCTACCTGCCAATGCCCATGTTCAATGGGGAAACAATTATAGAAGTTAGACCTTCCACCTTCTGCACCCCATTATGACCTTGGGTCCATACTTCCAGAGGGATAAAAAATAGGAAAGCTATCAGGGGATGGGATGAGATACAGCATTCTGGTGGTGGGAACTGTATGGAGTTATATCCCTCTTATCCAATGTTTTTTGTTTTTTTTTGTCAGTGTTTCCTTTTTATAAATAAAAATTTTTTTAAAAAGAAGAGAGATAGAAAATAAAAAGCCCAAAGGAGTCGGGCTGTAGTACAGCGGGTTAAGCGCAGGTGGCGCAAAGCACAAGGACTGGCATAAGGATCCCGGTTCGAACCCCGGCTCCCCACCTGCAGGGGAGTCGTTTCACAGGCGGTGAAGCAGGTCTGCAGGTGTCTATCTTTCTCTCCTCCTCTCTGTCTTCCCCTCCTCTCTCCATTTCTCTCTGTCCTATCCAACAATGACGACAACAACAATAATAACTACAACAATAAAACAACAAGGGCAACAAAAGGGAATAAATAAATAAAAATAAAATATTAAAAAAAAGAAAATAAAAAGCCCTTATCTCCAATCTTTCTTAATGATACTTTAACATAAAACAATAAAATTAATTCAAAAACAAAAAAAGAACATTAGCATGGGGGCCAGGTGGTGGTGTACCTATTTTAGTGTACATGTTGCAATGCACAAGGGCTCAGGTTTGAGCTCCTGGTCCTCTTCTGCAGGGTCAAAACTTTGCAAGGGTTGAAGCAATGCTGCATATATCTCTCTGTCTTTCTCCCTCACCTCTTGATTTCTGACAGTCTCTATCCAATAAATAAAGATAATTTTTTTAAAAAGTTGAAAGAAAAAAAGAGATGAACCTGTATGTCAAATACATTACTCAGTAACAGCATACAAAGTGAGCTCAAAGGTATATGGCATAAATTTGGGAGAAGAGAAAAACTGGAAAATTTCTGTATAGTTTAATATGAGATAATGAGCACCTAGTTTTAAAAAGTGTGGTAGGAATGGAGAGGAGTGATACTGGCTTGAATGGTGACTGATAAGGATATCCAGGCAAACAGTAGACTTAATAATGACTTGTTTCTTTTTTTGTGGGAACAAGAAGAAGGATGCTTGCTCCTTTCAGGTGGGGACAAGAAAGATGGGAGTGCCACTAACAGCCTTGATGATAGTATCCTCTTCATTTAATCTTTTGAACATCAATATGATGACTTAAGACCAAATCCACTCTGGTTGTCCAGGGTTAGGATGGCACCCCATTTTTCTAGAAGTGTTTGTTCACTTTGAACTTGCAGTAGTGAATATGTTCTTATATAGAGAATTTTCTCTCACTAAATCACAGATTTCTTGTAAACTTAAGAAACATGCTTGTATTTTCAAACCCCATTACATTTTCCTGTTCTAATATAGACGTTAAGTTGTTAAATCTCTTCATTCTTGAAACACTTTAAGACATCTCAAACTGATTCTCCCTGAAACCAGTCTATTGATCTTAGTTAAACAATGCATTTATTTCTACAGTGTTTGTAAAAGAAAACCTGATGTCCTACAATACTGCAGCTACTTTACCTGCATATTTTATTTGTTTTACTACAATGTGGATATCAAATTATTCAAGGAATTATTTAGTTTAAGAGACAATAGCTCTTTTCTGCAGTGGCAATCTATAGTCTCTATCCAACTTATTTCCCTGGTTCTACTAACTATTCTCTGTTGGGAAATTGTGCAGATGTGGTCACATCCACCATATTGTCCCCTCAGGGTATTGTCAATTCCCGTGAGAAACTCTGTTCTTGCAGTGCCTTGTTTCCTAGCCAATCCTGTCCCGACTTGTCACTTCTGAAATTTCTCCCATAAAATCCCTTCTGCTTCTGCCCCTCTATCTCTTTGCCCCTTTTCACCTAGGCAACCAGACGCAGAGAAGTAGCAGGAGGTGGCCATTTTGCTAGTTCACCCAACTCTGAGGTGCCTGTGTGAATAAAGATCAGTGTTCCCTCTCCGCTCCAGTCCCTTCTCTCTCCCCTGTGAGATAGCCCGACAATTTTCCAAAAAGCAATCACATATATATATTCCTGGTAGTGCCACACCCTTGCAGAATACATATGCTATCTTGCCCAAGGAAAAAAGTTCAAGCCCCAGATCTCCATCTGTGTATTGGGGGTGGCTGGGTGGGTGGGTGGCTTCATGAGTGGTGAAACAGTGCTGCACGTATCTCTCTTTCTTTTCTCCCTCTCTCCTTCTCCTATTTCTCGCTGTCTCTATAAAGAAATAAAAAGCGGGAGTCGGGCTGTAGTGCAGCGGGCTAAGCGCAGGTGGCGCAAAGCACAAGGACCGGAATAAGGATCCCGGTTCGAACCCCAGCTCCCCACCTGCAGGGGAGTCGCTTCACAGGCGGTGAAGCAGGTCTGCAGGTGTCTATCTTTCTCTCCTCCTCTCCGTCTTCCCCTCCCTCTCTCCATTTCTGTCTGTCCTATCCAACAACGACAACAACAATAATAACTACAATAATAAAACAACAAGGGCAACCAAAGGGAATAAATAAATAAAATAAATATTAAAAAAAAGAAAGAAATAAAAAGCATGAGGTCCTGAGGTAGATTCCTAAAGTATGGGTCAGAGTGATACTCTGATTCTCTGTCCTCTCTCTGAGCATTAGTAAATATTTTAAATGTATATATACTCCCAGCCATGTTTTATATTGTACTATGTGTCAAATAGATAATCTAACACTTGCAGAGCCAATGTTCAATGTTCAATTCTTACTATCTTTCTGACCTTTTCAGATAACCATTTCCCATTTGTTGACTCATATACAGACCTTCACAGGTAGTTTTTATCATGAATTTTTTAAATGTATTCCCTTTTGTTGAGCTTGTTTTTTATTGCGGTTGTTGTTATTGATGCCATTGTTGGATAGGACAGAAAGAAATGGAGAGAGGAGGGGAAGACAGAGAGGGGGAGAGAAAGATAGACACCGTTACAGACCTGCTTCACCACTTGGTGAAGTGACTTCCTTGCAGGTGTGGAGCTGGGGGATCGAACCGGGATCCTTGTGCTTTGTACCACCATTGTGGAAGCTTCTTTTCCTAAGAAAGCTCATTATGACATAAAAATAACTTCCTGATTAAAAAAACACATAGAAATTTGGCCACTTCCTCCTATGTCTATGATCCTTTTCAAGCTGAACCTGGAGTGGTGTAGCCATGCTAACACAGTGTGACAGATACCTGTAAGGTCATCAGTGGGCCAGGACCCAAGCTGGCATGCCTTGCAGGTATACTCATCAAAGACATATTCATTCTCCTTACATGGTGTGCAGGTCCAACAGCAGCTGACTTCTCCCTTTCGGATCACCTAGGGCAAATAATTTAATTTCATTATTTCATTTTTATTTTTTTTACATAAATAAAAATATAGTAGTACTTTACTGAAGGGAATTTCTTTACAGAGCAGGAAGAGTATTTCCATAAAATATTTTAAATGTCTCAGATAATATTAAGCATTATTATTCTCATGAAGTATTAATGTTCTTGGTTGATAATCATAGAAACTAAGGCTGAGTTTAAAAGGGGAACTGAACTCCAAAGTGAGAGAGAAAAGAAGTTAAATGTAAATCTTTGGCTAATTAGCTTAGGATTTAAATTGTTAAATTAAATTTATTGTATGACTATACAGAAATGCACATATACTAAAAATGTGTATATAACTGAGTCTTCTTTAGTCTATAAATTCAAGTCCTCAAATGCAGAATTTTTGCTCTCTGGATATACTTAGACTTCCTTCTAGTATTTAATAGCCAAAACATTATTTATGTGCTTAAGTGAGTGGAGTTCACACTAATGAAAGGCAACAAAGAAAAGGGCAGAAGATGAAGTGAATCAGGTTATAATTACCTGTTCTTACTTCTACTAAAAATCTAGTTCAACATTTTTTAGATTTATTTTTTATTTTTTTTAATTTTATTTAAAAGAAGGAAATGCTGACAAAAACCATAGGATAAGAGGGGTAAAACTCCACTCAGTTCCCACCACCAGAACTCAGTATTCCATCCCCTCCCCTGATAGCTTTCCTATTCTTTAACCCTCTGGGAGTTAATAACCCAGGGTCATTATGAGATACAGAAAGTGGAAGATTTGGCTTCTGTTATTGCTTCTCTGCTGAATGTGGGTGTTGGCAGGTCCTTCTTTTTTTTATTCTAGAAATTTTTATTTGCTTGGGATCATGAAAGATAAGGCCAGAGACTATTATATACTCTTCATTTAAAAATTTTTAGGCAATGGAATATAACTGAATTAATTTCACATTTGAAAGAGTCCCAGATGTTATTCTTGAAAAATAATGATGTTTGTTCCTACAGCTGGAGCACCAATGGGCTCTGTGGAATAGAGATAGCACTCAGTAAACACTCATAAATAATTAAAACTGTGGATAATCATCAGACAAAGTTCGTTATTTTTCTTTCTCTCAATGTTGACTCTACTAATGATATTTTTTTTGTATTTTCCACATTCATTGAGCTATAATTGACATAAATATTGAGCAAATGTAAAGTGTACATTCTGTAATAATTTGATCGGCATATTGTGATATGTTTTCCAAAAGGTTAATTCTTCTAGCGTTTGCCCTTCTTCCGTAGACAGTCAACAGCGTCAGGTTGAGCCTGATGTAAAGTTTCGAGACCTCCTTTGAATCTGGAGAGGTGGCAGTCATTAACTATGTGGGTCATAGTCTGTCTGTAGCCGCAGGGGCAATTTGAAAGGTTAATGAACACATCTTTCACCTCATAATTACTATTTGTTATACTGAGAACATTAAAAATAGGCTCTCAGATAAACTTTCGAGCATACAATATAGTGGGTTTTATATTTATTTATTTATTTTTTTAATTTATTTTCCCTTTTGTTGCCCTTGTTTTTCATAGTTGTTATTGTTGTTGTTATTGATATTGTCATTGTTAGATAGGACAGAGAGAAATGGAGAGAGGAGGGGAAGACAGAAGGGGGAGAGAAAGACACATCTGCAGACCAGCTTCACCATCTGTGAAGCGACTCCCCTGCAGGTGGGGAGCCTGGGGCTCTAACCTGGATCCTTTCCAGGGTCTTTGCGCTTCCTGCCGTGTGCGCTACCGCCCGACTTCCCATGTGTTTTATTTTGTTTTTGTGACCAGGGTTATTGCTGGGGCTTGGTGTCTGCACTCTCAGATGCTTTTTTTTTCCTTTTTAAAAAATCTTTGTTTCAGAGGACAGAGAGGAATTGATAAGGAAGGGGAGATGGAGAGGGAGAGAGAAAGACAACTGCAGTACTGCTTCACTATTCCTGAAGCTCACATGTGGGGACTTGGGACTTGAATCTGGGTTCTTCTGAATGGTAATGTGTGCTCTCTACCATCTGTGCCACTCCCCAGCCCCCACTACAACTATATTTACAAAAGATGGGGCTGGTAGTGGAGTGCATATGTTACAAAAGAAGATAACTGGTTGAGTTTGGTCTGAGATCCATGGTTTTCCAACTTTGGTTATACATCATAACGAAGTACTCAGATCTTTGACAGCACCACACAAGACATCATGAGAGGTCAGGCAGTGATATACCTTGTTGAGTGCACAATGCATAAAGACCTGGATTCAAGCCTCTGGTCCCTACCTGCAGGGGAAAGTTTCAGTGGTGAAGTAAGTGTGGCAGTTGCCTCTCTTTCTTTATTTTGCTCTCTCCCCTCAATTTCTATCTCTATCCAATAAATAAATAAATAAATAAATATTATAAAAATATATCATGGCATTTGTCCTTTTCTTTGACTCACCAATTGTTTCTTTCTGCTGACATTAGACTTATTAGCCCTCCAGAATGACCCACAGAAAACCTTAAAATTGATATTGGACTTATCTCAGTTTATATTTTAGTCACCAGTGATAAGCTCACCTCAGGTATGCTCTAAAAGGGTAAAGGTGAGGCTGATTGGAAAGAAGAGGTGTATAAACTGCCAAAGCGTACTGTGGTAAACTTCAGTAACTATAGAACTCACAAGCCATCTTGATACCATTGTTTCTCTGAGGCAATATAATCCAATAACTATTTTATTATTATAAATTTTTCCACTATGCTCTCATCTTTTCTTTTACTGGCCTTTTATTTTCTATCAGTGTGATCAGTTCTTACAAAGCTTTCAAGTAATTTTCACTTGTCCTCAAAATTCCAGATTGTACCTTTTGTGTTTTCACCACACTTTTCTCATTAATCAGTTGCTACTTCATTCTAATCAATCTGGCTGATACCTATTTGTAGAGATCCCAGATTAAGAGTTACTTCCAATTCTTAAGTCTTTCTTTCAGCACTTCTCTCCTTGATCTCCTTCCATTAACCACCATCTTGAATAACAATGAAATGATATTTCTATTTATTTATTTATTTATTTAGCCTCCAGTGATACTGCGGAGCTCAGTGCCTGCATTACAAGTCCATTGCTTTTGATACCATTTTTTCTATTCTTCAAATAGGACAGAGAGAAATGAGAGGGGTGGGAAGATAGAGAGGGAGAGGGAAAGACAGCTATCTGCAGACCTGCTTCACCACTTATGGAGCAACCCCTTGAAGGTGGGAAGCTCGGGGCTGGAACCAGGATCCTTGTGAGGGTGCTTGCTCTCAGTATTATGTGTACTTAACCTTGTGTACCACTGCTTGACCTCCTATATGATATTTCTTTATTTCTTTGTCTCTCTGTAATCATATGACCTTTTTACTACTCAGTACTCTTTCTTTTCATCTTCCTTTTTTTTTTTTTTTTTTTTTTACACATTAATAGAAGACTACTAGAGTCCATTAACTGCCTGCATTTATTTCTTATCTATATGCTTTCAGGTTCAATGATCTTTTCTGCTCTAATATTTTTAACTTCAGTTTTCTATAATTCAAAAACCTGGATCTTCACACTTATTTCTTACTGTTATAGATGAGTGATAATTATCACTGCCTATATATCTCAAAACCAACAGGCCCCAACTAACCCATTACCTTTCTTTGTAAATATCAGATCCATTTTTCTATTCTTTGCAATGGCACTTTCTATTTACTAAGACTGGGAGTCTTAATGAAGTAATTGGTCCAATCAGTAAAACAGATGAGATATTATTTCCACTAGATTTTATAAGTAGTTAATACAAAAATAAGTAGGAAACCCAATTTCTACAGAAGTTGACAGTGTAAAAGGTAAAACACAGGTCTACATTCTAAAAAGTGATTATAATAAGTACTTTCACATTTACAAGAAAAAGTCAAAGAAATATGGGAACCTTATTACCTTTATCTGGCCTTTCTCACATGGCTCACTGCACACAGATCTGATGATACTGTTTTTCTTGGACCACACCTCATCATCATCCATTTTTAACTCTCCATTGTCCCAGCTTCCAACATTGATATAATCAAAGTAATCTTTTCCCATTTCCTTGAAATTCATTATTTCATACCTTAAGGACAAGAATGGAATGAGAATAATTAAACCAAGAGCACAAACACTCATCGAATAAAATCAATACGTTCCATCTCAATTTCTACCAATAGATCTACTGTCTTATTAGTGATACTGAAATTTTTCATGGCATGTCACAGAGAATTAACAAGAAGCCATTTCACTTTCTCTCAGAGAGCTATCTTTTTAAATTTTTTTTTATTTTTTCACTTTCAAGCTTACACCTGAAATAGAAAATAATCCCATGTGAGTAGGTGTCCTGACCTTAGCAGGATGAAAGGTAGTTCTGAAATAACTTCAAGAAGTTTAAGCACTACTCTTGGGCTTCTAAAGAAGCAAAATTTTCATTTTTACTCAAGTAAAAGGATTTTAAAAATTCCTTTCATAACCAACTGAGGAACTTCATAAGTTTTAATCTTGTCTTCATCTTTGGAGAATAAGGGCATAGTAGGGACAAGGCTTGCTTTTACTTTCCTTGCTTAACAATTTATCAAGGCCTACATTCCTAATACCAAATACTTCCAAGAATGATGTTTAAACTATGTCTGAGGGCTGGACAGTGGCACAATTTGTTAAGCATACATGATTTTTGGTTTTAAAATTTTCCCCATTTTAAATTTGTGATTAATTATAAAATTAATTTTAAAATTGCATGGTATAGTTCCACAACACACCCACCACCTAAAGTTCTGTTCCCACCCTCCCACCCCCCCAAGGATAACCATCATAATAACCATCATACACATCATAATCAAAATCTCAGAAACATTTTTTTGTTGCAAATTCAAGTGTATTAGTTCTCTAGATTCCACATAATGAACCCCAGTTCCATCTGTTTTGTCCCAAAGGACACAATATCATCTTTTTTGATTGAAGAGTTATATTCCATGGAGTAAATATAACCTATAACTTATTTATGAGTGCATAGCACATGTCACTATACTCAAGGATCTGGGTTCAAGCTCCAGTTCCCTGTCTGTGGAGCAGGGCTGCAGGTGTCTCTTTCTCTCCCTCTTTATCTCCCCCTTCTCTCTCAATTTTCCTCTGCCCAATCAAATAAAAAATAGATAAAAATATTAAAAATTAAAAGTAGATATGAAAATAGCTTCCAAAACATCTTGTGATGGTGCAACAAGACTATAAAATACTAGCACATTTTGAGTTTTCAGGCCTTAAAACCTATTATGATTATTTTGAGTGAAAGATGGAGGTGCAAAGAGGAAAACCTAATGTGCTTCTGCACATTTCTTTCTAACATGTAAGCACATTTTCAGAGGAGCATTTCTGGAATAAATTGCATTGGATTAACAACACCAGAAATGGACGCAAATGCATTAATTCATCTAGCAGGTATGTCTAATTATCTCCACATGGTTCACAATGCCGTTACATTTCAAAATCCATGAGGCTGGCAGAAAGAATCCTATGAATGTAGTCCTCTACCTCCCGCACAATATTTAGCTCTCTGATAACTGACATGAATTGAATTTCAGTTTCAACTTCAAGTTATTAGATTACACATATCAACACTCAGTGTAGACAGGCTTTATGAATGCTACATGCATTTTTTTAAAATAAACTGAATCTATTAAAAAGATAAGAGATAACATTATTTGGATTCTAGAATGCAAAGTGTCCTATTTGATAGAGAAGTAATTTCCAGAGAAGTTAAGTCTTAATTTTTGACATATATGAATTAACTTGTTCTAACTATAGTAGATGCAATGAATTTTCTCCTTGAAATTGACCTTCAGTTTCTGGAAAATTACTCTTATTTGCAAGACGAAAAGATATCATGAAGAATATGTAGTATCCCTGTTAAAATCACTGATAGCTAATCATTAAAAGGATAATACTTGTTCTTCACAAAAGACTATTCCTTCTTATGTTGATTGGTATTATTTTAATTTTCAGAGTTGAAACATAGATTTTATTCTTCATCAAAGTGAGCAAAAGTATTTGAAGGTAGTTTTAGAATGTAGGTAGCAACTAAATATATATAACAGTGCTCTATGATTGCTAGTCATTATTTAACTCTCTCCTTCACTATGTTTCTTTATTTCTGTACCTTCCTGTTACTGGAATTCATTTCTTATTGCTGCATGTCACTATGTGTAGTGTCCTCTTTAATATGTCTTCCATCTTTTCACCTTGTCTTTGCCTTTCCATATCTGCCTCTTTAACTCACAATAATTTAGTGTTGAGATATGCTAGACGTTTAGTTAAAAATGAGTTTTGTTCCAGTGGAAAAACAATCACAGAAGCCTGAACTCCCACCTTATGCACCCTGAAAAGAATTTTGGTCCATACTCTCAGAGGAGTAAATGATAGAGAATGTAACCAAAAAGATATGTACTCCCATTTCATCAGGTCCCAAAGAATTTTTTTTTTTTAATAATAGCAATGAAATGGAAGTGAACCAGGAAAACACCAGAGAAAACCAGACACTGTTTTTCTGAAAGAAAAAGAAAAAAGATAGGCACCTGGAAGTATTAATAGATGTAGTGGTGACTTAGAAATGAAGCTAAGGCAGGACCATTAAAAACTGGAAAACTATACATAGATATACATAGATATGGATAGATAATTATAGAATCAGCACTTAAGGGGGACCCTGGGAGAACAACTCCAGTTTCCAATGTAGGAGTCTGGAAACAGAACTCTGGTGGTGTGAACCATATAGAATTATACCCCTATTATCTTAAAATCTTATAAATCAATAGTAAGTCACTAATAAAATAAATTAAAATGAGTTTTGCTTATCAAAATAGAATCATTAAGATGCAATCTAATAAAAAATGAAAAAAGTAACATTGAAGTACTAAGCCAAAACTGGAGGAATATAGGACTAAGCAGAACAGAAACTCACTCTCTCTCTAGTAGAAACAAGGAGACAGAGAATGAAAGAGACCACAGCATGTAAGCTTCCTATTGGGTGTGTGTGGTGGGGGCCAGCCTCAAATCTGGGTTGCACACATGGCAAAGCAGTACATTATCCACCTGAGCTATTTCCCCACCCCTGAATATAGTCTTCCTAATTGACTGTAGCACTCTTTAGAGCAGACTTTCTCAGAAGAATGAGAGGTTCCTTTTATTAATTCCAGCAGAAACCAGGTTGATCTCAGGGGAATTGTGGGGAATTGAAACCTCTTTTTGGGGATGGATAGTAAAGCAAAGATTTATCTTAAGGCCCTTTCAATTTATCATTCTAGTGATAATGCATTTTTCAATGTTTACTTATTTTATTTTTATTTATTTTATTTTATTTATAAAAAGGAAACACTGGCAAAACCACAGGATAAGAGGGATACAACTCCACACAATTCCCATGACCAGAACTCCATATCCCATCCCCTCCCTTGATAGCTTTCCTATTCTTTAACCCTCTGCAAGTATGGACCCAAAGTCATTATGGGATGCAGAAGGTGGAAGGTCTAGCTTCTGTAATTGCTTCCCTGCTGAACATGGGCATTGACAGGTTGATCCATACTCCCAGCCTGCCTCTTTCTTTCCCTACTGGTGGGGTTCTGGGGAATCGGAGCTCCAGGTTATATTGGTATGGTTATCTGTCCAGGGAAGTCTGGTTGGCATCATGCTAGCATCTGGAATCTGGTGAGTGAAAAGAGAGTTAACATATAAAGCCAAACAAATTGTCGACCAATCATGAACCTAAAGGCTGGAGTAGTGCAGATGAAGAATTGGGAGGGGGGAGGGTCTCTGTTTTGTAGGTAGCTAGTAGGCATATTTTAGGTATATTCCAAAGAGCCTGTAGCTATACTAGCCTTTTTTTTTTTTTTCCCTGAGCCTGAAATCTGATATGCAGGTGGATCCTAGTTATTGTCTGGGGAGATGATGCCATGGCTGGAAAAAGGACCAGAAAGCTGTATCAGGGAAGAGTAGCTCCCTAATATGGGAAAAGGGGTGTAAATGTTGTTGACTGTAAACCCCATCAATTTGATTTGATCTGGGGCCCATATTCAGCTTAGGAGGCTATGTGACCTCTGAATTCCTATAGATCTGAGCTCACATTCTGTGGTCTTGCTTAGGAACTTTCCAAACTTCCACAATATCAGGACCCATCCTCCCAGGTGGAACATAGAGCATGTTGTCCATCCTTCCTTCGGAGGATGGAATATTCTCTACTGTTGTTGATAGGGCAGAGTCCTATAGGGGCCCACAAAGGGGTCTATTGTGTTGTTCCTGATAGAGATGACTGGTGACAATAGAGAGAAGGATTTATTTGATGTCTAGGCTTATCATGTTTGTTTGGGAATCTCAAGACTCCTTCATTAGGTCCCCAACTGATGGGGTGGCCTGATAGTGACTAAAGTGTCATCATTAAAGTATGCCAGTCTTGGGAGTTGGGTGGTAGCGCAGCAGGTTAAGCATACGTGGTGCAAAGCACAAGGACAGGTTAGGATCTCGGTTTGAGCCACGGGCTCCCCAACTGCAGGGGAGTCGCTTCACAGGCAGTGAAGCAGGTCTGCAGGCGTCTCTGTCTCTCTTCCTCTCTATCTCCCCCTTCTTTCAATTTCTCTCTATCTCTATCCAATAACAAAAATAAATAAATAAATAAATTTAAAAAGTATGCCAGTCTCTTGCCCTAATTCAACTTTTGCAGTCCTTGCTTTGATAAGCATAGCTTCGAGTGAGTGAGGAAGTATAATAGGAAATAGGTGAGGAGGATATTTAAGTCTAAGTAGATACTATTTCATTATGAAACCTAGATATAGGCCAGGTCCCATGAGATAGGGCATATGTTCACATGTATCCATAAATTAGGGCAAAATATGTATCTGAAAGCAAAAGTACACAATAGTCTGCAGTGAGTCAGTATGAAGTTAATAATATTTATTCTTTATTATCTTTATTGAATAGAGTAGAGACATCCAAAAATCAAGAGGGAAGGGGTGATAGAGAAGAATAGAGACAGAGAGACATCTGCAACTCTTCTCCACTCGCAAAGCTTTCCCTCTGCAGGTGGGGACTGAGGGCTCGAACCTGGGTCCTTGAGCATTGTAACATGTGCACTCAACCAGGTGCACCACCACCCTACCTCCTTTATTTAATATTTAATTCTTTCTTGCCACTAGGATTATCAATGGGACTCAGTGTCTTGATGAAGAGTCCACCTTCCAGGCATCATTTCCCCCTACTTTTTTTTATAGAAGTCAGATAGTAATAGAGAGGGACAGATGGCAAGCAAAGAGAAGTATAAACACCTGCAGCACTTCTCTATTTCTTTTTTTTTTCTTTTTTTTTTTTTTTAGCACTTCTCTATTTCTTATGAAGCATCCCTCCCACAGGCAGGGACCAAGCACTTGATTAAAAACCCTTATGTGTGGTAATGCAGGTGGTCAACAGGTGCACCACTACTCATTCTCATCCTCCTCTTATTGTTACTATATTATTATTTCCTATTGGAACCAAAGCACTGCTCCTTATGGCTTATGATGGTGCTGGAGATTGAACCTGAGACCTCAGAGCCTCAGGCATGAAAGTAGTTTTGCAAAATCATTATGTTGTCTCCCTAGCCTTAGACTCAGTTTTTTTTTTTTTTCTTTCCCTATTCTATAAAGTTGGAAAGGTCAACTAAGTGAACCTTTGGACAGGGTTGTATCATAAAATTTACTTGGAAATCAGTTCAGTTTCATCAAACCTGAAATGTTCAGAACTTATTTACTATTTGCTACATCTGTTTTCTTTCATCTCTTCTTTCCAAACTCCTTTTTTAGCAATCATTTTTGACAATTATTTTATCTTTCTTTCCATATATATTTATTTGTTGTTATTTTATAACTAATTTAATTGTTTATTTTAATAGTTTATTTATTTATTGGAGAAAGGTAGATAGAAGTTGAGAGGGAAAAGGCAAATATAAAGATAGAGAGAAAAAGAGATACCTGCAACATTGCTTCATCATTTACAAAGCTTTCCCTCTGCAGGGACTTGTTATATGCAGGACTTATTATATGCAGATTCCTGCATATAATAATGTATGTCTTCTACTGAGCAACCAACCACTCCACCCCCTGGCAACCATTTTTAAATGTTCCTCTTTTGGGTTCTGATATTTTTTAGTGATGTTAATGTCATACCCTGCCTTCAGAAATGAACAAGGACTTTACTATGTGCATGATCCAGATTTGTACCCAATTCTCACTGCATTAAAAGAAGCTTTGGTGCTGTGCTGTCTCTATATTTATCATCTATCTATGTATCTATGTATCTATGTATCTATGTATCTATCTATCTATCTATCTATCTACCTATCTATATCTATCTATCTATATAGCTATCATCCCTCTGTCTATATTATCTATCTAATCTATTTCTATCAATCTATCATCTATCTATCTATCATATATCTAATAAGAACTTCAAGAACAACATTTTTGAAAATAAATAAATAAAGCTTAGCACTACTATCCTAAAGATGCACCCATGACATTCTGTGTAGAGAAGGATGGAAGCGACAGTGGTTTTCTTGATGGAGCAGAACTGAGTCACTTGAGCCTGGATCCCTTTTTTGTTCTTTAATAGAGACAAAGAGAGATAGATGGAGAGAGAGGAGAAGAGATACTTGCAGCACTGTTCTACCACTCATGAAGTTTACCTGTGGCAGGATCTTGAACCCAGGTCCTTCATGACAGTGGGTACTCTACTAGGTGAGCCATCACTTGGCTTCCAGAGTAGCTTTTAACTACCTACAATAATACTTATATTAACTACCTATAATGATACCTATATTAATTAGCTATAATAATATTTATAGTATGTATTAACTTCCTATAATAATAACTATGCTATATACCTATATTAATACCTATACTTACTACCTATAAAGTCAACATATACCTATAATATCTATAATATAATAACTTAAGTAATATCTATATTAACTACCTGTAATAGTCCCAGTGTCCTGCCCTCCTGGTTGAATTCTCTGAAGTGTGGATGCTCTAGAAGCATACCTTGAGCACTGGCTTCAAGTCTTTGGATAGCCTGAGCCTCCTTGTCCTTGATCACGCCAAGATGTCAGAGAGAGACCAAGGAAGTTGGGTACCCAAGTGAAGTCACACACAGGGGAAGCCAGGCAGCTAAAGATACCCACTACCCACAGCCCAGCTTTGCTTTCCTGACAGAGGTGAGTGCTCAGCTCACCTTCCTGGGGAGTCTCCATTCTCATCAAATAGGATCATGTCACCAGACACTCCAGTGAAGTTGGTTTTCATCAGGGAGTCCAGAAGCTTCTGCCCATCAATGGGCTTCATGGCATCACAGAGGCCAGCATAACCAGGGCACAGAGCCATCTGCATGTTGTGAAGTCCATAGGCCATGGAGTAGATGGCATTGATCACGAAGCCCATCTTGGAATCTTGTACATGGTGTGTCCTCAGTGTCAGAGAGCCTGTTAGGATAGAGGAGGAGATCATCATTGGGATTGTAATTCTGGTATCCTTCCAGCCATATAAATAAATGAGAGGGGTGTCCTGGAGTAAGGTGCCCACATTGAACAGGAGTTGTGGTCCATATAAAGAGCTCCATTATATCTTTGGTCTAAGTGGAGGTTTCACAGGCTATGCCCATATTCACCCAGTCAACTCCTGATATGTCCCCCTCTGAAGGCTCTGGAGTCCTTTGACCAAGATGTCCCCATGAGTCAGACAAAGAAGAATCATGAAACTACAGAAGTTGTTACACACCCATTTGTGTAGGGGACACGATTTCCATGCAACCTTCAGAGGGACCATTATCAGAAGATAACTGGGTCAATATCAGTGCAACCTGTGAAGTCTCCATCTAGACCAAAGAAAATGGAGCTCTTTATAAGGACCCCAATTTGATCTCACATGGGACCTCACTCTAGGACTCACTCCCATTTCTTTGTGGGAACAATTCATCACCTTCCCTCCTGTCCCTTCCCTCCTGGGAGGACTGCTCTGCTTCTAATAAACGTCCCCTGTAAAACCACAATACCCCACAATACACTCCCTTTGTTGAATGTGGTGATACAGATCACAAGAAATTACAACACCAATATACTAATTTTGTCCATTTTTAATGATTGTAAATAATACTAGAAGTATGGAAAATGTCCTATCTACAGATAGTCCATGAAATAGCATAATTGTTCTGCAAAAGATTTTCATATTTGAAGATCTGAGCTTCCAGTTCAATCCCAGGTATCCACCATAAGCTATAGCTGAACAGTTTTCTGTAGTAAATCATGAATGAATAAATAGATAAATTCATTTTCTACCAGTCTTCCTGCTACTTTCCTTCTCTCTTTTGGTTACCCTGTATATCATATTACAGAAGCAGGGCACAGTTGAGGATGGGGAGAGGCATGGGTCCTGGAGCATGATGATGGAAAAGGACTGATAGGCAATAAAATAATTCAGAAAATTATAGCAGGGGAGAAAGTGAGGGGGTGAGTGGGGAGAAAGTGTCTTGCAAGAACTGATCATGGTGAGTGAGAGATTGTACCAATGTGCCAACAACTGTACTATAATCCATTAACCACCACCTCTAATAAAATGAGGAAAAATTTACAATGCTTAGTACCTTAGTCAGTTATTTCATTACTTCTCTCTTGTGTAACCCCCAAAAGAAAAAGGATTACTCACTTCACTGATGCCATTTCCAGAACCCTAACTGGAGGTTGGTAGGGTGTTCCTCTCTGAGGGCATGCTTAATGTACTTGACCTTGAATATGCCATCAACCACAGCCTAGCCAGCCAACCCTCTACTAGAGCAACAGATATACTTTTAGCTATTAAATATGTAGTGTTTTCAGTTCTTTTTCCCTGTTCCTTCTCTTCCTTTATTTTCAGTTACTAATTATTATTATTATCTTAACTGTTAAATTCAAATTCTGGTGGTACTGGGGATTGTACCTGGGACCTTTGGTGCCTCAGGCATGAAATGGTTTTCTGCATAACCATTATGCTATCTCCCCAGTCCTGCAGCCTCATTTTCTATTGTTTCTTCTTGATAACATAGTAAAGAGATTTGGGCTCAAATCCTGTTCTGGGTCTTCCTAGCTCTATCACTTGGACAAGTGACTTACATTCCCTAATCACCTCTCAAAAAAACTGTAAATGGTTGCATGGTGTCTGGGTTTGGGTAGATGCTTCATAATATATCATAATATGTCTGCACTGCCAGATATATTACAAAGTCCCAAAGCCCCCCTGTACCCAACACTCATGTCCCTATGCAGGCACCTTTCAGCCTTGCTCCCTGATTTATGTGCCTATTTCCTTTGTGATAAGCACTGGGCACAAAGGCAGAAAGAGAGCCCCATTCATTTGTAAATCAGATTTCAAAGGTCAGGGCTTGGTTGCTGTTTATTGAACTGAATGGGGGAGGGGGCAGTACATTTGCATTTGTTTGGAGCTTTTCACAATGGTTTTTGCAAAATAACTGTGATGAGTATCAATCTTGAAGACAGAAAATAGGGAGAGGGTTGTTCAGGTTGATCCTTTGAGGTCACTCAGATTGAGGTCACACTTATGCAGGAATATATATATATTCTATCAACCAATCAAATATTTACAAATATTTAAAAATAGTTTGTTTGATTTTGTGAGGGTTAAAAATGGATACAAGTATAATCAAGGGAAAAATGGGTACAGATATAATCAAGAAATTGCTACCATAGTTCAGAGACCAGACCCATATGATTGTTAGGCAGAAGAACAATAGAAAGGTTAAAAATTAACCAGACCTACAGTAGGAATAATGCTAACTTTCCACTTCTGTAAACCCTACTGCTTTCATCAAGGTAGGATGTTTGTTTCTGGGAAAACAAGATGTTTTTGTACCAAGATGTGGTGCAAGCCTAAAAGCCCCTCAGTCATTAGATTTCACGTAAAGGAGCCAAGTCCTAGAACCTATGCAAAACTATTGTATGCAACCAATGCTGACATATGGTGCAAAAAGTATAAAAAGATGCCTGTGACTGTGCTTAGGCATTCAGTCCTTGTGTAGCTCCTATGTGAGTTTTCCCTGGGCTGGACCCTCAGCTGAGTAGGCTTAAATAAAATTCATTCTCAACCACCTGACTTGGTGTAGAGTATTGTGATTTCTGTGTGGAAAATTCTATCCCATTACAATTTTGCCGCTTTGACCCAAGAGTGCAATTCCAGGTTATCAGGTAATTTATTCAGTGGTTCATTCAGAGATGCACTAAGCTACCCATGATTCAACAGTCATTTTTTGGTCCCTACTGTACTCGCTACTGCTGAATGCTGGTTGAATGAATACCAGCCATATAGAAAATCTCAAAAAGCCATGAAAATGTAGGATTTTTAATAAACTGGGAACTCCAAAAAGTTCCACCTTTTTAGACAAATGTTGACATTGAAAGTGTACATAAAAAAAAATGGCATGTTCTAATCAACCCCCTTTTCTCTTTCTTTTTTTTTAAAACATTTTGTTTTTTATTTATTTGTTTTTGGTTAGAGAGATTAAAAGGGAAGACAAAGATAAGGAAAGAGATAGAGAAACACCTGCAACACTGCCTGTGAAGCTTCCCCCTGGAAGTTGGGAAAAGAGGCTTGAATCCAAGTTCTTGTGCATTGTAACATGTGTGCCCATACTGGTTGCATCAGTGCCTGGTCCCTTCTAGTCTTCTTTTCTTACCACAAAGCCTCAAGGAGAGATAGCACCATGCTCATTTCTTTTTAAAATTTTTTTTAATATTTACCTATTTTCCCTTTTGTTGCCCTTGTTGTTTTTTATTTTTGTAGTTATTATTGTTGTTATTGATGTCATTGTTGTTGGATAGGACTGAGAGAAATGGAGAGAGGAGGGGAAGACAGAAAGGGGGAGAGAAAGATAGACACCTATAGACCTGCTTCACCTCTTGTGAAGAGACTCCCCTGCAGGTGGGGAGCCAGTGGCTCGAACCGGGATTCTTAAGCCAGTCCTTGCGTTTTGTGCCATGTGCACTTAACCTGCTGCACTACCGTCTGACTCCTGAGCACCATGCTCATTTCTTGGTACATTGATGCAATGGAGATGGGACTTCATGCAGTGAGATTTACTTTGTTTACTCTTTGTGGCCTTTTTTACAGTCTGTTCTGGGCTAGGCCCAATCTAGGTGTGAGGATTTGTGCCAGCTCAAGCCTGCCAGCTCCTCCCAAGTTAAATGGGCCTTCCATAAAGAGGAAACTGGAGCCAGAAGGATATGAGGCCTCTCTAGCTCTTTTTGGGATACCGTCCTCCTCAGAACCTTTGGCATTGTGCTAATTTTACGATTGTTTAATCAAATCAGAAGTCTCTGAGAGGATTAGCTGAAACTGAAAGCCTCCAATATGTGATTACAATTAAATTCTACAGCTCTCAGAGCCTGTTCTCTCATTCATCAGGGGAAAGGGAACTGAAACTTGGGAGCTATTAGACAAAGGAGAATCATATGATCTCAGTAATGCAAAATCAGAGCATGTCTGAGCCCAGGGACTTAAAAAAACATTTTGTCTAGATGCTGTAGAAAAGAAGCCCTGGGATTAAATGTTCTCTTAACAGGTTTTGATAGACTTAATGTTACTTTGTAAGCAAACAAACAAACAAAATAAAAATCCAGCTTTATATGGGGGTATGGGTTGACCAGTTATGCAAGCCAGAACTCTTTCATTCTGAACCCCTCAAATGTGTTTTGGTCCATATTTCCTGAGGCAGAAATGTTAGGGGAAGAAGACCAGAGAGCTCTGAACCCCAGTTCCACTGGGACCCAGAACATTTGTGATATGGAACCTTTGCTTTTGTATCATCACTGAGAGAAAAGAGTCTGGGGAATAGCTGAGAAAGTTGAAAGTTAGGCACTGTTCTGCTCATCTGAGAGGGAAGAGGACAACTCTGGGATGATTTCACTTGTAAGTGGAATATAAAGAATTGCACACATAAAATTGGAAAAATATACATATAGTCAACCCATAATTATGATCTTGGGAGAATTATAGTGGCTACTGTTGGTGGTGGTGGGGGGAGGCACACAGAACTTTGGTGGTGAGAGTGGTATTGAATTATATCTATTATCTTAGATTCTTGCAATCACTATTAAAACACTAACAAAAAAACAGAAATCCAGGGGTCAGATGGTGGCACACCTGGTTGAGTACATACATTGCCATGAACAAGGACCCAGGTTTGAGGCCTCACTCCCCACCTCTGCATCCCTGTCAGTCTGATACCACATTCCATGGTTATGGCTAGGAACATTACAGGCTGCACTCATTTCAGGACCAGTCTTTCTCAAGTGGTAGAGATGTTGACCCATCCACCCTTTGGAGAGTGGGGCAATTTCTACCACTGTTGTTCTACATTGAGGACAATGTCCATGATTTTTACCCAGCAGTTTTTATACCTGATGTAAATGATCTATTGCATCTGGTATAAAGGATATAGTGCACCTGGTATAAATGATGTATGGACCTAGAAAACATGATATAACAATGACTGCATGTCTAAACTGATTGCATCAGCTGAAAATATAAGACATCTAAACTAAGAATAATAAAGGGGCCTAGGGGCCTAGGGGCATAGGGACCTAGCAGCCAGGCAATCTGTGTGGCCTAAGGCCTCAGTTTATCTCTCTTCCTGGCTCCTTTTGCTTTTTTCTGCATGCTAAGGATATTATCTCCTTGAACCTCTCTTTAGCCCTCTGTGTTGTTAAAATTTTCGTAAGCTCTCGCCGGCCGGGCTAGCTTCACGGGCGGGTAACAGAGACGCGGAGACAACAGCTGGGCAGGGAAGCTGTATTTCTTTATTCAGGAACAACGATTCATAAACTAAGACAAACTAATCACCAAACAGAACTCTGCTGTCTCTTTGCGGCGGCACAAGCACTCTCTTACTCTCGAACTCACGAACCGTCTTTACTCTCGAACTCTGCAACTCTGTCACTCTGGAACTCTGGCGGGTTTCCTAGGGGTGGGGCCAAGCGGGCCCGCGAAATTAACTGGACTGATCTAATTCTCTTGGCGGGGGAGAACTAGAACCCAATGTAAAGCATACAACACCTCTGAGCACTAACACTTGGCCTGATAATAGCCACACATTATTTATCAATCACTCAGAAGTGAGTATTTATGTTAGCATGATTTGAATTGAGCAAATATAAGCAGTTAACAACTCACTGCATGCTTTTACTTAAGTAGAAAATAATCAAGCTAGTGGTCCAGGAGGTGGCTCAGTGGATAATGCATTGGACTCTCAAGCATAAGGTCCCAAGTTCAGTCTCTGGCAGCACATGTATCATATTGATGTCTGGTTCTTGCTCTCCTTCAATCTTTCTCATTGATAAATAAATAAAATCTTTATTCCCCACCTGCAGGGGGTTCGCTTTACAGGTGGTGAAGCAGGTCTGCAGGTATCTATCTTTCTCTCCCCCTCTCTGTCTTCCCTTCCTCTCTCCATTTCTCTCTGTCCTATCCAACACAACAATAATAGCTACAACAATAAAACAGCAAGGGCAACAGATGGGAATAAATTAAAAAATATGTTTAAAAGAATATTAAAAAGAAATTAATATGAGAGGGGAAAAATGATTGAATGTCTCAAACTTTTAAAGCACAGACTGAGTCTTTTTAATACATAGGCTGAGTCTTTGATATGTTGACTCTCTTAAAAGCTTAGACCAGGGAGAACAGAAGCAACCGGTGGCACAGCTATATACAAATAATGCAATGACATAAATTATGGTGATGTTGTGTATGATAAAGCAAATCCTAACAAAGGGATATTTCAAAGTTAACCCAACTGCCACATAATGTGATAACTACTGTCTTCTTAAACCCTAAGACAGCAGGAACCTCCCTCTTCCTCTTTAGAGCCTATATTTCCCCCTGTCCTGGAACCACCATGGTGGGGCTCACTTTCCTGCTTGCTTCTCTCAATTCATACCAAATGATATTGCTTCCACTGATCCCAACCTAATTAACACACCAAGTACCACCTAGGTATGCATCATTTCAGACTGTGTCCAGAGACATCAGGTATGGAATGTCAACCCTTCAGCCTCATTACTCAGGTGAGAACTTTCCTTTCATAGTATTCTCTAATTCCATTCCTAACAAAGTCCCCAAACCTAGATATAGGCCATGTCCTGTGAGATAGAGCATATATTCACATGTATTCATAAATTAGGGCAAAATATATACCTGAAAGCAAAAGGACAATAGTTTGCAGTGAGTTAGTATAAAGTTTATAATGAAATAGTGTTTACTTAGACTTAGATACCCTCCTCACCTACTTATATTACAGTTTTCTCATTCACTCCAAAGCTACTCTTATCAAAGCAAGGGCTGCAAAAGCTGAATAAGGGCAAGAGATTGGTATTCTTTACTATTATTCTTTAGTCACTCTCAGGCCACCCCATCAGCTGGGACCCTAATCGGGGAGTCCTGAGATTCCCAAACAGACATGATGGGCCTAGACCTCGAATAAATTCCTCTCTCCATTGTTACCGGTCATCTCTATCAGGAAAAACAAAATAGACACCTTTGTGGGCACCCTATAGGACGTTGGATCATCAGTGGTAGAGAATATTCCATCCTCCAATGGGAAGACACTACACCAGAGGAATGCTACACCTGAGGAAATAAGTCCTGATATTGTGGCAGCTTGGAACATTCCTACTCATGACCACAGAATGTGACCTCAGATCTAAATATGGGCCCCAGATCACACTAAGTTGATGGGGTTTACAGTCAACAGTGTCTATATCCCTTTCCCATATTAGGAGGATACTCTCTTCCCTGATCCATGTTTCTGGTCCTTTTTCCAGCCATGACATCATCTTCTCAGACAATAACTTAGATCCACTTGCTTATCAGATTTCAGGCTCAGGGGAAAGAAAACAAAAACAAAAAACTAGTATAGCCGCAGGCCCTTTGGAATATAAATATATTATACCTACTAGCTATCTACAAAATGGAGGACCCCCCCCCATCTCTTCATTTGCACTATTCCAGCCTTTAGGCTCATGATTGGTCAACAATTTGTTTGGCTTTATATGTTAACTCTCTTTTCACTTACCAGATTCCAGATGCTAGCATAATGCCAACCAGACTTCCCTGGACAGACAACCCCACCAATGTGTCCTGGAGCTTTGATTCCCCAGAGTCCCACCCTACTAGGGAAAGAGAGAGGCAGGCTGGGAGTATAGATAGACCTGTCAATGCCCATGTTCAGTGAGGAAGCAATTACAGAAGCTAGACCTTCCACCTTCTGCATCCCATAATGACCTTGGGTCCATACTTGCAGAGGGTTAAAGAATAGGAAAGCTATCAAGGGAGGGGATGGGATATGGAGTTCTGGTGGTGGGAAGTGTGTGGAGTTGTACCCCTCTTATCCTATGGTTTTGTCAATGTTTCCTTTTTATAAATAAAAAAAGGAAAAATTATTTAAGCTATAGCATTTTATTATTTTCAAGTGTACAACATAGTGATGTAACACTTATTAATATCCATTAGTTACACTCACTTTTTTAAAAAAAAAAAAACTACTTATTTTCTTTTCTTTCTTTCTTTCTTTTCTTTTCTTTTTTTTTTTTTGACTCCAGGGCTATTGCTGTGGCTTGCTGCCTACACTACAAATACACTGGAGGTTATTTTTTCCCTTATGTTGCCTTTATCTTTATTGCTGTCGTTGTTGTTGGCTAGGGCAGAGAGAAATAGAGAGAGGACGGGAAGACAGAGGGGGAGAGAAAGATAGATACCAGCAGACCCACTTTACTGCTTGTGAAGCTCCCTCCCTGCATGTGTTGAGCCAGGGGCTCCAACCTGGATCCTTATGCTGGTCCTTGCACTTTGTGCCATGTGCACTTAACAAGCTGTGTTTCCACCCAGCCCCCATTCATTTTTCTTAAGATGAATATGTTTTAGAATTAATCTCTTGAAAGCAACTTTCAAATACTACAGTATCTTTTAGTATTATCACAATTTCACATAGTACATCCTTATGAAGTTTTCTTTCTTTCTTTCTTTCTTTCTTTCTTTCTTTCTTTCTTTCTTTCTTTCTTTTCTGGTTTATACTTTTGATTTCCTTTACCCATTTTGTTCTTCCTTTTACCAGTCCCTTTTTTTTTTTATTTTCAAGGCTCAGGTTTATTTATTTTTTTTTTGAAATATTTATGAAATGGAAACACTGACAAGACCATAGGATAAGGGGGGTAAAATTCCACACAATTCCCACCATCAGAGTGCCCTATTCCATCTCCTCCCCTGATAGCTTTCCTATTCTTTAACCCTCTGGGAGTATGGACCCAGGGTCATTATGAGGTGCAGAAGGTGGAAGGTCTGGCTTCTGTACTCCTCTGCTGAACATGGGCAACCAACTCTTTTTAATAACTAGTTTTTGGTTTTGTTTACCTATTCTGAAAAGTCACCTTTTAGTTTCATTATTCTTTTATGATACTATTTCAGCCTCATTATTGCTTACTTTCACTTCCACTTTAATTATTTCCTTCCTTTTAGCAAACTAGGTCTTCATTTATTTTAGCTTCTTGAGGTAAAACATTAGAATGTTTATGTAAGTATTTTCTTGTTCCTTGTAGACATTTACTAGTATGATAAACTTCCTTCTTTTATTTTTTAATAAAAGGTCAGTTACTGTGAGAAAATAATGATTTATTAGACACATGTCATATGACTACTAAACAAATGTTTGTCAAATTCCATCATGGTATGTAAGATCAGCCAGAGGAGAACAGATGCAAAAATTACAGAAATAAAAAGAAAAAAATATCATTCATTTTTGAGTAATATTCTACTGTGCATATACACCACATATTTATTTTATAATTAGTAATTTAATAATAATTAGTAATTTAATAATTTACGATTGTAGGATAAAAGGGATATAATTCCATATAATTACCATAACCAACATACATCACTGAACTTTTGAGCTACTTGCAAATTTTGGGCTGTTACATATGAACACAAACATACATATGTATCTTTGCATATGTGTTTTTATGTTCTTTGGATAGATGCTTAGGAGGAAAACTGTGAGATCATAAGACTGATCCATTTCTAATATTCTAAAGACTCTCTAAAATGCTTTCCATGAGACTGAACCAATTTATAGATCAATGAACAGAAGGGTTCCTTCCATTACATTCTTTTTCTTTCTTTAATCTCTTTACTGGGGAATTAATGTTTTACATTCAACAGTAAATACAATAATTTGTACATGCATAACATTTCCCAGTTTTCCTTATAACAATACAACCCCCACTAGGTCCTTTGTCATCCTTTTTGGACCTGTATTCTCCACGCCACCTAACCCATGTGTTTTTCATGTATTTCTTAGGCTTTTGGATCTCTTCTGTGGTGAATATTCTGTCTACGTCCTCTCCCCATTTTTAGATGGGGTTATTTGTTTTCTTGTTGTTGAGTTTGGCAAGCTCTTTATATAATTTGGTTATTAAACTCTTGTCTGATGAATGGCATGTAAAGATCTTCTCCCATTCTTTGAGGGTTCTCTTGGTTTGGGTAGAGGTTTCTTTTGCTGTGCAGAAGCTTTTCAATTTGATGTAGTCCCATAGGTTTATACTTGCCTTAGTCTTTTTTGTAATTGGATTTGTTTCATTGAATATGTCTTTAAAATCTATGAAGAAAAAAGTTCTGCCAATATTTTCCTCTAAGTGTCTCATAGTTTCCGGTCTAACATTCAAGTCCTTGATCCACTTGGAATTTACTTTTGTATTTGGTGGAATATATTGGTTCAGTTTCATTCTTCTGCATGTTTCAACCCATTTTTTCCAACACCATTTGTTGAAGAGACTCTGCTTTCCCCATTTAATAGTCTGGGCACCTTTGTCAAAGATTAGATGTCCATAGGTGTGGGGGAATATTCTGCAGGTGTCTGTTTCTCTCCCTCTCTGTCTCCCCCTGCCCTTGATTTCTGGCTGTCTCTATCCAATAAACAAAGATAATAAAAAATCTAAAAAATAAAAAGGCCCCTGTGGTCTTTATATATTTCTGATATGATTTCATTATATTTAGTTTGTTTATGGTCTAGCAAATGATATATTATGGATAATGCTCTATATGCAGTTGAGAAGAATGTGTACTCTATTACTTTTGGATGTAATGTTCTATATTTGTCTGTATATCCATCCTCAGTAAGAAAGAAGATAACTATTTAATTCATTAAGCTATTGTGCCTTTTGATTGGCTTAATTTGCTCATATACAATTTGATTTTTTTTTAATGATCACTTATAATTAGTACTTGATTATTTTCCTTTTGGGATATTACTTTTTTCATTTTCTTTTGTTCTTTTAATTATGCCTTGATGATTTTTATGTTGTAAGAGCTTAGATTCCTTGATTTTTTGCATTATGGAAAGATTTTACTTTGTGTTTATCACCAATTCTTATTTAAAATTTTTTTATTATCTTTATTAATTGATGTGTAGAGACAGTCAGAAATCAAGAGGGAAGGGAGGGATAGAGAGGGTGAGAGACAGAGATACACCTGCAGCACTGCTTCACCACTTGTGAAGCTTTCCCCCTGCAGGTGTGGACTGGGAGCTCAAACCCAGGTCACTGCACATTGTAACCTGTATGCTCAACCAGGTGTGCCCTGATTAAGTCTTATTTTTATAGAAGGAGAATAAGGTTGATATATGTTGAATCTAAAATCCAACTGATTAAAATCACATTGAATTACAAAGTATTTTTAGTATTTATACTGAACTATTTTTCAAATACTCTTGCCCTGTATTAACTTGAAGAATGATGTAGAATTTAAGGAACCATTATTTGCAATATTAACTTTCTTATGTTCCTGGTCTCAGTTCCATCATCATCTCATGAGACAGACAAATGTCACCAGAGTCCTAGATGGATGCAATATACTCTAAGTCCATTTTAGTAGATTTGTATTGAAAACTATGTCTCAAATGAAAATACAGTATTATGGAAACCAGTAAACTTAATCTCCTTGAAACTACTCAGTATGAGAACTATATTTTAAATGACTCTGAAAACTTTTAAATTCTGTAAAATGACAGGCTTATTCTCAATCTAATGTCTTACATTCACCAAAGAGAGCATGCTGTAACAAATTATATATATAATATTATATAATAATATATATATAATATATATATATATATATATTTGGCTTGTATTCTAATTTTAACACCACTTGTCATTATACTGGCAATCCAGAAAACCTTTTTAAGACTTAGACCGCTCATCTGTAAAATAACAAAATTATAATAATACCTGAAGACAAGATAGAGCAATTAAGTGAAACAGCAAGAAGAAAACCATGAACGATTTTGTAATTATAACAGATCATTCTCTAAGGACATCTGTAAATACATTCACTCTGTCTTGATGCCTACAGTATTTCCTCTTTAAAATTATTTTTGTGGGGGAGTCAGGCTGTAGCTCAGTGGGTTAAGCACAGGTGGTGCAAAGCAGGCAGAAGAATTCCAGTTCGACCCCTGGCTCCCCACCTGCAGGGGAGTCGCTTCACAAGTGGTGAAGCAGGTCTGCAGGTGTCTACCTTTCTCTCTCCCTCTCTGTCTCTCCCTCCTCTCTCCATTTCTCTCTGTCCTATCCAACAACAATGACATCAATAACTACAACAATAAAACAAGGGCAACAAAAGGGAATAAATGAATAAATATAAAAGAAAACTTTTAAAATTATTGTTGTAGGAGTAGGGCTGGGTAGTGGCACCTTTACCACATGGATATGACATGCTGTATCGGATAGTAGCCTAAGCAGGTCTGGGCGGTGTTGCACCCAGTTAAGTGCACACATTACCATGCTCAAGAACCCAGCTTCAAACCCCTAGTACTACCTGCAGGGCGGAACTTCATAAGTGCTGAAGTAGTGCTGAAGGTATCTCTCTCCTTTATCTGTCCCTCCCTATTCTATTCAGTAAATAAATAAGTAAAATATCAAGTGTGGTATGTGAATGCACCTAAGTTTTAGATGTTCTTATCATGTGTCTGGCATCTTTCTCTTTTCTGTATAATATGCAGGACTGAAGTGCTTTTTAAAAAGTTATAGTAGTCATGGATAGGAAAATAGCTTAACTAATAGAGATTCAGGCTTTTAAACCTGAAGATTCTTTTTCAATTCCCAGCACTGTATGTGTTGCAGTGGTGCTGATAATTTTCTCTATTTTTATGTATCTTATGTGAAACTTGGTCATATGTAATACATAAAACAAATCTGTAAAAAAAATCATTACATAAAACAAATATGTACAAAAACATATTACAGTGCACAGGGATGTGGGTTCAAACTCCTGGGCCCCATCTGCAGTAGGGAAGCTTCATGGGCAGTGAAAGTACTGTAGGTGTCTCTTCCCTTTCAATTTATTTCTGTCTCTATCCAAAATAAATAAGTGAATAAATATAAGTAACATTATAATAGAAATAAATAAATAAATACTAAAAATAAATAACAGTGAAGAGTAAAGATTTAAGAAATAGGGGGCCAGGTGGTGGCACACCTGGTTGAGCATACATGTTACAATGCTCAAAGACCTGGGTTCAAGCCGCCAGTCCCCACCTGCAGGAGAGAAACTTTGCAAACAATGGAGAAGTGCTGCAGGTGTCTCTCTATTTCTCTCCATCCCCCTTCCTCTCAATTTCTAGTTATCTCTATCCAATAAATATAGATAATAATAAATAATAAAATAATAAGAAATATTAAAAAAGACTTAATAAATAGATTATTCAAAGATAATTCAACTATATATACTTTATTATCAGGAAGGAACATTTTTCTAAAGAAAAAATTTATGTATAAGAGGATAACAGAGTGTTTCACATAAAAATAATCTTTCATTGTGAATATACACTGGATATAACATGACTTTCAGTCTCTTTGATTTATGATGTCACTTGTAAGTACACAATTCACAATGCATGTTGGTATGCTGTGTGCTTGTGTTGGAGGGGGTCTGCTTATTGATAATTCCATTGATAAATATGGAATGTGTTTATTTGTTTTCAGCCAGTATTTACTGAGTTCTATTTACATACCAGAACTGGTTTTGTCAGTGTTCTCAGTTAATTGTAAGTGCTTTCTATAATCTATAAAATTGTCAAAGGCATGGGCTATCAGGTGACTTACAAATCATTCTCTGTGAGGTCTCAGGTTAGAACCCACAGTCACTGCAAAGAAATATTTTCTGGGGAATAGATTTAAAAGTGGTGAAACAACAGTGCTGGAGCATTTCCCTCTCCATTTGTCTTTCTCTCTCTGTCTGATATCTTAAAGAAAAAAAGAAGAGAAAAGGGGAGAGAGAGAAAGAGAGAGAGAAAGAGAGAGAAAAGACTGGTAGAGCAGTCTCAAACTCTAGGCTGTATAGCTTGAAGTACTTATATACATATATATGATATTCCTTACTATGTGGAAAGTTTACATTGAGGTATTACTGGGGTTTAGTTTCTGCACAACTCCACCACTGCAACTGGAGAGTTTTCTTTCTTCTTTCTTACTTTCTACCACTCACATCTGTGTAATCTTGGGCAAGAAATTTAACCAAACTGAATGCTTTTATTCCCAGTTTAAATAATATGACTCTAATAGTAGCTATCTCATGAAATTGATGGGGACATAAAATAAGATAGTGTTGAAAAAAGAGAAAGCTGTACTGAGTCTAGAATTCCAGTAACTGCTTATTAAATGTAATTATGATAATAATGGTAATGATAAGACCACTTATATTATTTCCAATTATTGAATTAAGCTGTAGTAATTTTCATTATTTGTCTACAGAAGATCTGAATCTCTTTTCTACTTTTGTTGAACCCAGATTCTAAAAGACTGCATAGTCCTTCCCTTAAAGAAGACAAAACATTCCTATCCTGCTTTATTCGTGCCTTGATGGCTAAGGAGTGGCAACTCCATGCCAGGTTCGATGACATGAACACTCTTTACCTGGGACCTAAAGAAAATGAAGTGAAGTGATGGCCTTTTGATGTCTATTTGCAGAAGTGGTGTCAGATTATGAATACAATTCTGCTCTGGCCATACAGCTTCACGATGAGCTAGTGGTTTTTAGCCTTAGGTAAATGGATAAAATAGGCAACACAATCTTCTGAAGATCCTAGGGTATTCTTCATTAAATATTTCATTCAGTATCCTTTATCCTTATTCATTTTCATTCTAAATTTGATGTGTCTTGGTGTCTTTAGTTCTTGGTTAATTATGTTTAGGACTCTCTGGGATTCCTGAGCCATTATGTCCTTTATGTTGTTTAAAGTAAGAAAGTTCTCAGCTATTATACTGTAGAATATTTTCTTCTCCTTCCTCTCTTTCTTCTTCTGATAATACAATAATGTGTATATTACTTCTACATGAGTCATCCCATATGCTTCTGTTGTTATTTTCCTTTTCTTTTAATCTTACTTTGTTCTTACTTTTCTCTAATGCATCCTCAGTCTTGATAATCCTGTTTTTTCTGCCTCAATTATTCTGTTCTCTCTCCCCTTTATTGTTTTCTGTAGCTCAACTATTTTTTATCCCGTCTGCCACAGTATTAGCTTGTTCAACTAGTTGCACTTTTAGCCCAGCTATTTCAGCTTTCAGCTCTCTAATTACCTGCAGATAATTAGTGTTTTCTTTCAGTATCATTTGTTGTTTCCCCATTTCTTATGATATTACTTTCAAAAGCTTTCATCACTCCTGTAACTATTGCATAGAATAGTGTTCCCTGACCGGGAACTTTGGTTTCTTGTGACCCTAATTATAGAGCTTGGGAGATGCACGGAGATTTCTCCTCAGACTTTCTGGATTCCCTATCCCATGTTTCCTGAGGAAAAGGATGACATTTTGCTCCGGGCCACAATTTGGTTCTTTATGACCGTCGTAGAGCTTGGGATATGCACGGATATTTCCCCTGGGACTTTCTGGACTTCTTCTCCCACTGAGAAGGACTACTCTAGTTTGAGGAACATTCTCCAGTACCTGGCAGTACCCAAGAATGAAGACACGTGGTTAGTTCTACTCTCCTGATTTGATACTTTCTTCAATGGGAAGATGCTTTTAAAAATGGGTGCCTGAAGCCATCCAGCAGGAACAGTCAGAAGCACCCTAAATGGAATTTTGAGGAGCTAGGATGCCCTCTGGAGACTCATGATGCTACATGGTGAGATCTGGATAATCTGGTTCAAGTTGCATTTCATAAGAGAGTGATTTGAATGACTGAATTTTTGTATGACACTGATTAAAAAAAAAATGCTGTACACAGTCATGATTTCTAGAGACATCCAGAAACAGTTCAAAAAATGTCTTTTCCTCCTTTGATTTCTTTTTTTATCTCTTGGCATAAATCTGAAACGTTTAATCCTGAAAACCGTATGATTTATGGGCGGGGCAGATAGTGCAATGATTATGTTAATGATTCTCATGCCTGAGGCTCCTAATGGTGGTTCTTCTATTTACCTTTCCACATTTTATTGAGTTTAAACTGTTTAAACAACCTTAAATCATACTAGAAAGGACTTCCAATTATAATGGAGTTATCAACTATAGTAAACTTCTAATCTGCTACAAGTTTTGTTTGACAAGTAAGTGAATTTCAGCTGTCAATCCTTCACATAAAAAAGAATCTACTCAAATGGAATTCCTGGAAATCCATTTGGACCTCTGTTCTCTGACATCGCCCACAAGATGGAATGACTACAATGCACCCCTGGAAATCAGTGATGTGACCTAGCACGACCTGAAGAAACAGATTCACAGACTCCAAAGCTCACTCTCTACAGAAAAGCGGAATTCCGGTGGCTGACATTCCCCATGGAGACAGACATGCAGCATTTCATCCCCTGGCATTTTCTTCCGTGGTCATCTACTTTGGACTGACACTTCCATCGGACTTACTGGTACACCTCTTGGACACTTTATACAACTTTACAGCAGCTTTCCTTTACGGTACTGGGTTTTTCAAAGACTGACTGCAGCCAGCTGCCTTGGGACTTTATAGGCTATGTCCTCTCGCCTGCAGGCTCTTCTCCCAGAATCAGGAAACTCCCCCTCCTTACTAGGTCATGCCCACAGAGGCAGTAAAGGCTCTTTGAGGCAAGAGATGCCCCCAGAGGCAATTGATTCCCCCCAGAGGCAAGAAATGCTCTTTCGCCTGCTAGGCCTTACTCTTTGAGGTAGGAAACGCCACCCTCAGGCCTCCCCTTGGCATCACACTGGTTCTTGCTGCTCTCCTATTTTGTTCCACCATGTTGTATGCCAGTTCTTTTGAAAACGCCTGTATGATATAGGTTTCTGTTCACCCCACACTCCTGATACTATGGCTATTAGTTAAAAAGAAAGGGGGAATTGTTGGTATGCTTCTAATTCTGCTTCTAAAACCCCCTTCTGTTTCATTTGGTTTAATCCCCCCTGCTTAACACTGTATTCTATTTACATAACCATTGTTAACTAAGCACCACCCTCCCTCCAGGGCATTGGTGGTTCAGTGGTAGAATTCTCTTCTGCTCCACCCCCTCTCCTTGTCACACCCTGATTTTCACCAGTCACTTTTCTCTCCACCCTCTCTATGTCACATCCTGTTTACACCCTACTTGGCAGTATATATAAGGACAGGTTTGTGAGTTTTCAGTTTAGTTTTTAGTTTAGCTTGGCTTAGATTACACTGTGTCCTGCATGAATAAAGAGATACTGTGTACAGCCCAGCCAAGAGTCCCTGGTCATCTGTTACCCACCAGTGAAGCCAGCCTGGCAAAAACAACACTAAATGAAGAAGTAAATAAACTAGAATTATTGGACATTTTCAGAGTCATCCACCCCAAGAAACTGAGATACACATTCTTTTCCAATCCACATGGTTCATTCTCAAGGACAGACCATATATTAGGCCACAGAGACAATATCAATAAATTCAACAGCATTGAAATCATCTCAATAATCTTCTCAGGACACAGTATAATTACATTAACACTTCATAACAAACCCAAATTAGTTAAAGTCCCAAAATATGGAAACTTAAGAGTATAAACAACTACTGGTACAAAGAGGAAATTAAGGATAAAATAAAAGTCTTTCAAAAATTAAATGAAAATGAAGACACAAGCTATCAAAATACTCAGGACACAGCTAAGTCAGTACTGAGAGGGAAGTTCATAGCTATATAAGCCCACATTAAGAAGTAAGAAAAAGCTCAGGTAAACAAACCGCACAGTGTAAAGACTTGGAAGAAGAGAAACAAAGGAAAAATTGTAAAACAACCAGAAAGACTGAAATAACTAAAATTAGGGCAGAAATATATAACACTGAAAATAAGAGAACCATACAAAATATCATCAAAGCTAAATGTTGGTTATTTAAAAGAGTTAAAAAAATTGACAAACCCTTAGCAAGACTCAGAAATAAGAAGTAGAAGAATAAGACTCGAGTAAGTAAGATTGTAAATGAAAGAGGAGATATAACAACAGAGGACACAAAAGTTCATAGTATCATGCAAGGCATCTATGAATAACTTTATGACACCAAGCCAGAGAACCTGGAAGAAATGGACATGTTCCTAGATAGATACAAACTTCCAACATTAAACAAAGAGGAACTAGAAAATATGGACAGGCAAATCATAGCCAAAGAAATTGAAAGATTTATCAAAAACCTTCCCAACAGTAAAAGTCCAGGGCCAGATTGTTTTACAAATAAATTTTACAAAATCTTCAAGGAATTGTTAATACCTCTACTTTTAAAACTCTTCCAAAAGATTGAAGACACAGCAACAATCCTTTCCAGCTTCTATGAAGCCAACACAACCCTAATACCAAAAGTAGAGAGGGATACTACAAAGAAAAGAAAGTTCCAGACCAATATCTCTGATGAAAATAGGCATTAAAATATTGAACAAAATTTTAGTTGTCAATATATCGCAGTATATTGAAGATTCTTCATCATGACCAAGTGATGTTTGTCCCAGGGATCCAGGCTTGGTTTGATATACATGAATCAATCAACATAATTCACCACAACAATAAAAGCAAGACCAAAAACCACATGGTTATATCAACAGATACAAAGAAAGCCTTTGATATAACCCAATTTCCCTTTATGATAAAAACACAACAAAAAATGGGAATAGATGGAAAATTCCTGAAGATAGTGGAGTCCATATATAAAAAACATCATACTCAGTGGTAAAAAACTGCAAGCATTTTTCCTCAGATAAGGTACTAGACAGGGCTGCCCAATATCATCACTACTGTTCAACGTAGTGTTGGAAGTTCTTTCCATAGCAATCAGGCAGGAGCAAGTAATTAAAGGAATACAGATTGGAAGAGAAATCAAACTCTCCCTACTTATAGTGAATATGATAATACATAAAAAATACCAAAGGAATCCAGCAGGAAGCTCTTGGAAATTATGAGGCTATGTAGTATGGTGGCAGGCTACAGAATTAACATACATAAGTCAGTGGCATTCCTCTATGCAAACACTAAGGTAGAGCAGAAGAAATACAGAAATAATTCCTTTTGTTATAGCAACAAAACAATAAAATGCCTAGGAATAAACATAACAAAAGAAGTGAAGGAATTATATACTGAAAATTATGAGTCACTATTCAAGGAAATAGAAAGCACAAAGAAGTAGAAAGATATTCCATGCTCATGGGTTGGCAGAATTAATATCCCAGAATGAATATACTACCAAGAGCTGCATAAAATTTGACTGCAATACGGGGCTGGGTGGTAGTGCACCTGGTTGTACATGCATGTTACAATGATCAAGGACCCAGGTTTGAGCCCCCAGTCCCCACCTGCAAGGGGAAAGCCTCTCAAGTAGTGTTTTAGGTGTCTCTCTGACTCTCTCCCTCTCTCTTTCCCCTTACAATCTCAATTTCTGGCTGTTTCTACCCAATAAATAAATAAATAAAGTGAATTAAAAAAACTATTAGACAATAATCCCCATCAAGATCCCAACCAAATTTTTAGGAGAATAGAGCAAAAGCTACAAATGTTTACTTGGAACCAGCAGAGACCTAGAATTGGCAAAACAGTCTTGAGAGGAAAGAACAGTATAAGAGGTATCACACTCCCTGATCTCAAAGTGTATTACAAGGCCATTGTAATAAAAACTACTTAGTACTTGAACATAAATAGACACACTGACCAGTGGAATAGAACTGAAAGCCCAAAAATAAGCCCCACACCTATGGACAACTAATATTTGACAAAGGTGCCTAGAATATTAAATGGGGAAAGGAGAGTCTCTTCAACAAATGGTGTCAGGACAATTTGGTTGAAATAGCAGAAAAATAAAACTGAATCACTATATTTTACCAAACAAAAGTAAATTCCAAATGGATCAAATATTTGGATGTTAGACTAGAAACTATCAAATACTCAGAGGAAAATATTTGCAGAACTCTTTCTATCTGAATTTTAAAGGCATCTCAATGATACAAATCCAATTACAAAGAAGACTAAGACAATACTACGACATCAAATTATAGTTTCTGCACAGCAAAAGATACCACCACCTTAACAAAGCAACACCTTACAGAATGGGAGAATATCTTTTTAAAAATCTTTTTGCTTTACTTTTAAAAATTTCTTTATTTGGGGATGAATAAGTGAGAAGCTCTTTACATGACATAACATCAAACAAGAGGCTAATAGTCAAAATACATAAAGAGCTCACCAACTAAGCAGCAGCAACAGCAACAACAAAAACACATTATTCCATCCAAAAATAGGGAGAGGATATGAAACATAATATTCATAATAGAAAAGATTCAAAAGGCCAACAAACATATGAAAAATTGCCCCAGGTCATTGTCAGAGAAATGTAAATTAAGACAACAATGTTATACCACTTCACTTCTGTGAGAATTTCACACATCAGAGAAGGTAACAGCAACAAATTCTGGAGAGGTTGTGGGGTCAAAGGAACCCTCTTGCACTACTGGTGTGAATGGTCTAACTCCTGTGGAGAGTAGTCTGGAGAACTCTGGGCTTAACAGGTGAGTATCTGCTCTCCAAGAGTAGTAGGCCTTTTTAAGGAGACAAGACCATTAACAACCAGTTTCATAGCTCAACATGAAATAGAAAGGTTAGAAAGGTATGTTTTGGTGTGTGGAAACATGGATAATAAAATGTGAAAAGGGTGAAATTAAGAGTCATACTGGCAGAAAAACTGATGTAGGAGTGGGAATGTGTTGGGGAAGAATCTTGTAGAAATAATCTCTAAGAAAGATCAGAATGGAAGTAGCAGGCATAGTACATTTACTGGGAAAATGGTGGTTGTGAAGATAAACTTTTATTAAAGTAAAATATTATCAGAGCACTGTAAAAATCAACACACATATTTTTCTCAAAAAAAAAAAAAAAACACATCCTATGGCTGCTAGTAGCTCTAGAAGCAGAACATATTAGAAACCTACACATGCTTTTGTGGCCAAAGTGCTTTTATCTGGGAACATATTTATCTCATCCTCATTTTATTGACAGCATTTGGCACACACACTGTGTATGAGTGGTTACTTGGCAGCAAAGAAACAAAGGTTGTATAGCATCTGTGTTCACATAAGGTCCATTAAGTGACAGAAAGCAAGTGAAATGTGAAGGCAACATAATTTCTTTGAGAATTGGAAAGGAGTTATTAGAAAACTTGAGAATGTAAATTCACTGGGATTGATAAATGTCTTGAGGTGAACTTTTTACTAAGCAAGACATAACATTTGCAAGTGGGCATGTCACTTGGAAATAGAAAAATACAGCTTGCTAAGGCTGGGTGGTGGCACACGTGGTTGAATGTATGTTACCATACATGAAGAACCAGGTTTAAACCCCCAGGCCTTATCAGAAGGAAAAAAGATTCAAGAATGGTGAAACAGTGCTGCAGATGCCTCTATCTACCTCTCTCCCTCTCTATCTCCCCTACCCATTTCAACTTTTCTCTGTTTACATTAATTAATTAATTAAAAATAAACACAATATGTCAAGTAAATGGGAGCACAGACTTCATGGGTTTGAGAATGAAGATGAAGACTTAAAAATGAAAATGATAAATGTGAAGAGTTTTGACTGAACTAATGAAATTTTTATTTCACTTTTGTAGATGTTGGAGAACCAAAGAATCCCTTTAAGAATAATAGTAACTTGGACAACATACTCTACCTACCACTGAAGGAAGATGGGTCCTGGAATTAATGCAGCCTGGAATGTTCCTAGCTCTGACCACAGATGTAAGCTCAGACCTAGAGGGATGCAGAGGTTATATAGGTTCCTGTGTTGAATATGGGCCCCAGATCAAATTTATTCTTTCTTTTCCATCAGTGTTATCACCCTAATTCAGTTCTATGATTCTACCACTACTGGCAACAATTTTGTTTTATTTTTTGATAAAGGAGGACAGAGAGAGATGGAGAGAAGTAGAAAGTTGAAAGGAGAAATGTGTTCCACCACTTGTCAAGATTCTTCCCAAGTGACACTCCCACATGATGCCTGGGCACTTAAACCCAGATCTTATGTGGTAATGTGGTGTTCTACTGAGTAAGCCACGTCTTTGTCCCATCAAATTTATTCTTTTAAAATATGTATTTATTCATTAGCTACAGAAAGAAAGAAAGAGGGGAGATAGACAGGAAAAGAGAAAGAGGGCACCTCCAGCTCTGCTTCACCAGTTGTGTAGCTTTCCCCATACAGGTAGGTGCCAGGGGCATGAGAATGTAACACATGTGATCTACCAGGTGTGCCACCACCTGGTCCCTTAATTTCTCCTCCTCCTCCTCCTTTTCTTCTTATTCTTCCTCCTCCTCCTCCTTCTCTTTCTTCTTGCCTCCAAAATTATCACTGGAGCTTGGTGCCTGCAGTACAAATTCACTGCTTCTGGAGGCCATTTTTCCATTTTGTTGCCCTTGTTTTTGTAGTTATTGTTGTAATTATTGTTGTTGTATAGGACAGAGAAATCGGGCGAGGAGGGGAAGATAGAGAGAGGGAGAGGAAGACACCTGCAGACCTGCTTCACTGCCAGTGAAGTGCCTCCCTACTGATGGGGAGCCAGGGGCTCAGACAGGGATCCTTATGCCGGTCCTTGTGCTTCTCACCATGTGTGCTTAAACTGCTGTGCTATTGCCTGGGCACCCTGAATTTATTCTTAAATTAACATCTTTGGGACTAATATTCTGTATAAAATGGAACATAATCTCTTAAAAGATATTGACATGAAAATAATTAGAGATTTTATTACTGGAAAGAGAGAGAATAATAAACCACCACCCTAGTGCAAATAAAAAATTTGGCAGCAATGATATAGAGGGTATTTTATGGTCAGATGGCAGAAAGAAAAAGTATCTGGTCATCAAATATCTTAGCATCAGAGGAAGTGGTATGAGAGTCACCTATCTTAGTAGGCAGACTAGATGAATGCATCATCTACTTCAACTGGAAATACCAAAAAGAGGATTCTCAGACTTTGGGGCTGTGGTTGTAAAAGTTTTAATGAGACTAAGCTCCCATATTTAAGTTTGAAGCCCCTCAGGATACACAGATAGGAATGTTTTTGTGTTAATGTCAAAAATGACAGCTCTGATTGTTACTGGAGCTGACAGAAATCTTAGAAAGGAGTTAGATGGTAAATGAACGTCATGGGTGACAGAGTATAAGTATAAAAGAAATGAGTCCTTAAAATGGTTAAAAAATAGAACAGTGTGCAGCTGTTAGACAATGGGTTTAATTTAATTCTCTGTGCCTTTTATTACTGTAGTACTTAAGAGCACAATTGGATAAAAAAATCAAATTATATTCCCAACACTTTAAATATAACATTATCATTATTCACTCAATTTATCATTTATATCTAATGCTATTGTGCAGTGTACATCAAGCTTATTAAAATCATACTCACTGCCTATAGTATATCAATCTGGGTTCTAATAATGTCACATAGTTTATAAACAAATAAGAGCCATATTTTGATTTAAGTGTTTGAATATTCAAAGCAAAAATGAAAAAAGATAAACCTGTAAGTATTTGAGACAGTACAAGTGATGGGTTCTATTTTTGCATCAAAATAAATGTAAAAATATTTTAGAACCAAAAGTAAAGGAGGATGACCAGGTAGTTGGCAGGGTGGTAGAACACTGAACTCTCAGATATGAGGTCCCTAGTTTAATTTGTGATATTGCATGTGCCGGTGTGAAGTTCTGCCTCTCCTCTCCTCTCCTCTCCTCTCCTCTCCTCTCCTCTCCTCTCCTCTCCTCTCCTCTCCTCTCCTCTCCTCTCCTCTCCTCTCCTCTCCTCTCCTCTCCTCTCCTCTCTCCTCCTCTCCTCTCCCCTCCTCTCTCCTCCTCTCCTCTCCCCTCCTCTCTCCTCCTCTCCTCTCCCCTCTTCTCCTCTCCCCTCCCTTTCTCTCCTCCCCTTCCCTCCCCTACCCTCCCTTCCTCTCCCTTCCTTTCTCCTCCCCTCCCCTCTTCTCCTTTTCTCTGCCTTATAAATAAATAAGTAAATTGTTTAAAACAAAGAGTTTTTTGTTAGGTATTGTGGGGAAGAAAAAAATAAAACCTATCTTACTATAAAAGGCCAAAGAAGTACAGAACTAAAAAGAAAGAAAGAAAGAAAGAAAGAAAGAAAGAAAGAAGGAAGTAAAGAAATAATCAGTGAAGATGGTAGAGAAGCAAGAAGGAAGTACAGTGAGGAGATCTGTAGAAGTTAGCAGGTGTCTATAGCTTTTCTCCTGGTTCTGGAGCAAGGATCCTTAGCTAATTTGATTTGAATGATGGTATACTTCTCTTAAAATCTCATATAATGAAGTACTACATGGTTGATGGCTCAAAATAGTATCAATGTGTTACCTAGTAATTCTGGATACTATAAACATGGAATCAAGTCATCGTTTAGGTCTTGCTCTCTTTGAGACTCTGGGTGGGATGCTCCTTTGCCACTTCACAGCTTCTTATGGTAACCATCAGTTCTTGGTACTCTTGGATTTGACAGCATCATTATAGCTCCTTCCTGCTTCTTACTGTTAGGGGTTCCGTTACAGCAAGGTTTGGAGAACTTTTTTTCACTAAGACCATTTGTATTTGACTCTGTCACTGAGAAGGACAAAAAAGGGACAACTGAGGATGTAGCAATGGATGTAGGTGTGGCTTATAAAGGAAGACTAAGGTAAGGACATAGAAAGTCACCTGAAGGGCAAGACTAATAGAAGAGACAGGTCATTAAAACAGATCAATTAGAAGTTCATTTCAGGTAGACTGGTTAGAATAAATGATCCCAGTCTTATCAACTATCTGTCATTTTGCCTACATGAATAGTACATGTCTTTATTTTCCTAAGTACAGTAGTGATTCTTGATCATGGCCTCCCTAATTATTTATAGAAAACACTGTGATAACCAGGCACTGATGGAGGAGACACTCAGAACCTATTAAAAAAATCAATTAAAAAAACCTATTTTAAAAAGTTCAATTCTGTGTTATTGCTTAGCAGTTATGTAGCACTAGCAAGTAATTTTTTCTCTCACAGTCTTGGTTTTATTATTGTTAAGATCAAGATAATTATAGTACTTTCCTCACTGAAAAGAATAGTGCAGGTATCTACTATGTACATAATGGTATGTACAAAATGATATGTGTTGCCAGACAAGCTTGCAAAGAAGGGATAAAAAGTGTCTCTCCGTAAAGAAAAGATTCTGAGCAGAGAATCATATCCAGGTGTTCACAAGAGTTGAAAGAATAACAATGACCAACTCAAAGCTTGGGTTTTAGGGTCACTAGATAGCTTAGGTGGGAAGCAACTTTCTATACCATGAACAAGATACAGATTGAGCCCCAGCCTTCTTAAGCTGGAGGGAAGTTTAGGTTAGTTATCTCTATTTCCCTTCTCATTTAAAAAGATTGACCATAGCAAAAAATTCCTGACAGAAACAACAAAAATTATTTCTCACTGGCTCCTTAATAATGGCCTTTTTCGTCAACACAAGACTATCTCATCATCTAGACTCCTAGCTAGGAAATCCTTGTATTCTCTCACAGATAGGATTGCCTAGAACTCTAATAGATGCCCCCTCTGGCATCACTAGTTACTTCCATCAGGAACATCATCATAAGCCCTCTTATGGGCCTCTCTAGGACCTTGTTCTCACTATAAAGTAGAAATGGTAGGGACTGCCCCACTCTCTGAAGGGAGGCTGGGTCATCCTACTCTGCCACTGAAGGAAGATTTGTCCTGAAATGAGTACAGCCTACAATGTTTCCAGCTGTGATCATCAACTGCAAGCTCAGGCCAACAAGGAATCTGAGGTTACACAGGCTTCTATGCCAAATACAAATATATATGGGTCCTGGTCAAGCGGATGGGGTAAACAGTTAATTTTATTCAGAGATTTTTTTCAGATTTGGAGCTACTCAGTGACCTAATCCAACTTTCTGGCCCTATTCTCAACATTGACACCATCTGCTCAGATAATATTTTTGTCCAACTCTATATTAGCAATCAAACCCAAGCAAAAGCTACAAGAGTCATAGACCTCTAGGAACATACCTAAAATAGACTTTCACACTTCTTTCCATCCTAAGGTCTGTATTGTCATCTGCTCTATTCCTACTTTTTGGTTCCTTGTCATTAATCATTTTTTACTGCTTTATGTCTTAACTGCCTTTCAGCCACCAAGTTGCAGATTCTATCATGATTCTATCCTGACTTCTCTGGGCAGAGGACCTCACCAAAGTATTCCAGAACCTCACCTGTTCAGAGCCCTACCCTACCAAGGAAAGATATAAACAGAATGAGTGTATGGATCAACCTGCTAATGCCCATGTCTAGAGAGGAGTCAGATCTACAAACTTCTATGCCC
Organism: Erinaceus europaeus; assembly: GCF_950295315.1. Taxonomy (NCBI): domain Eukaryota; kingdom Metazoa; phylum Chordata; class Mammalia; order Eulipotyphla; family Erinaceidae; genus Erinaceus; species Erinaceus europaeus. The sequence goes on along the minus strand of NC_080178.1, from coordinate 38,451,065 downwards.
CAAAAAGAGTTTTAGTCCATACATCTAGCAGGGAAAAATGAAAAGGAGAAGATGACCAGAAGGCTCTTAACTCTAACTCCATCAGGACCCAGAGAGAGAAGAGGAAAAGGGACAGATAATTGGAAGTAGTAGTAAAGGTGTGGCTATGGAGTAGCAGCAGTTGTGTTTTGCTCTCCTCAGCCAACCAGGAAGAGCAAGGAGGATCATCTGAGAATGCAATATAAGACCAGGGTCTCTTCAGAAACCCACCCAGCCACAGGTGAGTGTAAACACACGTGCCTTGTCAGAGAGGAGCTGAGGGAGAGATTCCTGGGGACTAAAAGGCCATACTCAGGAGTGGCCTGCTGATGCACCACTTCTGGTCTGAGTTTTACCAACAAAAAGACTGTTGATGGGAGGAGAACATCACCTAAAATTCAGTAATTTACAACTGTGAGTCTCTGTTGCTATTACCCCTCAGAAGCTGGAATAGCAGAAGGGAAACCCTATATTGACATTGGGAGCACAGAATTGGCTGGGTTATTCAGGATAGAATATACCCTCCTGATGGTTCAGAGGTGTGGCTGTGTAGGAGCTTTTTCACATTTTTCTCCTGATAAACTAGGAAAAACGGTGAATAATTGCCTCAGAACTCACCAAATACAATCAGGATTTATTCAGATACTCACAGGGCTATAGAGCTCTGCTGAGCTCTGGCTGGTGGTGGAGCAGGGGTTTGGTTCTGGGACTTTGGAACCTTGAGTTATGGGAGTCTCTTTGCATAACCATTGTGCTATCTATCCTCCACCCTGTTTTATCTCTCGGTCAGGAGTGAGTAATTAAACTAAAAAAATCTACTGATAGTTAAAAAACCCTCAGGTTTCCATAGTGTGAAGGGAAGATAAGTAACATACAAATCACAAAAAACATAACAAGAGTTTAACAACCACTGTGCTTCACCTCAGGGACTGAGCTAAATCTGAAAACAGCTGTTAAGATTTGCAACTGTGAACACTTAAGTAGCTTACTTAGACACAAGTCAATCCAGGCAATAGATTGAAAAGTACTAAGGGAGGGACCCTTCAAGACTATAGAATCTGTACTCAGCATAAGAAGGTGCCATCTTGCTGTTCCAATCATTCATTTCTTTCTTCAGTTTTAGCACAAGAGACCGAAAGGAGCTGTTTCAACATTAGACTAACAGCTCCACCATTCAAGAAGTAGTAATAGGTATAAATGTGACTTGGAAAGGAAGAGAAAATGGGACCATTAAATAAGGGTAAATGTATACAAATATAGATAGTTGTAGAAATAATAGTTAACCCATATTTGCAATATTGGGAGAACTACTATAGTTTCCAGTGCAGGGAATGGGGATACAGAATTTTGGTGGTGGGAATGGTGTGGGATTATACTCCTGTTATCTTATAATTTTGTAAATCAATATTAAATCACTAATAAAATTTTAAAAAAGAAATTATTTCTTATCAAAGAGAGTCTTGAAGAAAAATTTCCACAGAAATAATGTCTCCATGAAAAATATATAAAGATCATCACTAATCTAAGCAAGCTCTCCAGAAAAAGAAATGAAAGAGAATAGAAGAAAATATATTTCTGTTGAAATGGAGTGGGAGAAGACATCAGTATAAAAGACCAACTTGAAAAAATTCCCTTAATCAAACCGATTACGATTTGTCACTAAAGACTCAGTGAAGAAAAAATGGAAAAGAGATCAGAGCTACTGCTTATACTTTTACAAGTCTCCAGTGTAGCTAATACAGTTTATATAGTCACTAATATCTCAAGAGAATAAAAAGTTTAGTCATTCATAAACTGAATAGAAATGCAAAAATCATTCCACATGTGCCAGAGGGATACTTTGTTTTTTTCTCTCTGTCTCTCTCTCATTTCCTCATTGATGAATAAGTATGTGAAAATTAAAACTTATATGTAAACACTGAAGTTGTTCGATGTAAGTCAGCACATACTTTATTTCCCCATTTCTCATGAGAATGAAGACAAATAAATAAGGATATGAAGATTCTGTACAAGAGTTAGCAGGGTTAGCAGGATCAGAAGCAAGTGAGATGCAAACAGATTTCACACTTCTTTTTGCAGTTTGCCAAGAGGGTTATCCTAGGGCTTTGTACCTGCTTGGTGACTCTTCTGCTCCCAGAAGCTATTAGTTTTTCTTTGATAGAGGGTGAAATAGAAAGGGAGGGAGAGATAGGGCAAAAACTAGAGAGAAGAAAATACACCATTTGGGAAGTACCTACCCCTGCCCGTAGGCTTGAAATATAATAATTATAGGGTATTTTGGAAAATTCCTAAAACTAATTTATATAAAGTATATATAATTTATACTTTTATAAAGTATATATAAAGTATATTTATACTTTTTATTTATATTATTTATTTATATATAATATGTATATATTACATATTTTTATTTATTTATATTTATATTTTATTTTATATTTATACTTTTTATTTAATTTTTTATTTATAAAGTATATATAAAGTATATTTATACTTTTATAAAGTATTTATAAAGTATATATAATTTACATAAAGTATATATAATTTATAATTTATATACTAATATATATATATATATATATATATATATATATATATATAGTTACTTTTACAATTAAAAGTAACTTCTTTAGTCAGTCACTTACTGATGGGCATTTAGGCTGCTTCCACTCTTAGGCTATTGTGAATACTGCAGCTATGAACACAGCGATACGTGTTTGCCTGTCCTTTGGATAAATTCCTAAGAGTGGTTTTTCTGGATCATAAAGGGATTACATTTTTATTTGTTAAAGAATTCTCCATAAAGTCTTCCACAGGGGCTGCACCATTTTAGAGTCCTACTATCAGTGTAGCAGATCTTCTTTATCTCCACAAACTCACCAACATTTGTCATTTCCTGATTTGTTGATAGAATCTATTCTGTCAGGTGTGAGATGGTATCTCAGTGTGGTTTCAATTTGAATTTCTCTTATGATTAGTAAAGTGGAGCATTGCTTCACATGTCTGTGTGCCATCTGTTTCTCTTCTTTAGAAAACTGTCTGTTTAGTGATTTGGCATAACTTGTTAAAGTTTTTTGTTTGTTTTGTTTTTTACTTCTTTCATAGGTCTATACCAATTCTACATAGATGCTTGATATCAGTTTGCCATGTGATGTGCAAATACATTCTTCTTTTTACCTAGTTACCTGGGTATCCTTGTGTAGTTTATTTTCAATATGTAGAAGTCTTTTAGTTTCATGTACTTCTATGTATTTACTTTTGTTTTCCTTTTTCATGCTCATGGGGTTGAGACTCTAAATACATCTTTCACATGAAGATCCTGCAAAGTTTCACTGACATTTTCTTCTATAAATTTTAGAATTTCTGGTCTAATATCCAGATATTTAATCCATTTTGATATGTCTTAGGTGTATAATGTTAGATAGTAGTCAGGTTTCACTTTTCTGTGTGAATGTTCAATTTTCCCAGCATCATTTGCTGAAGAGAGCTTCTTTAGTCCATTGAATCATTTTGGCCCCTTTGTCAAAGGTTAGGTATTTTTATATGTGTGGGCTCATTTCTAGGCTTTTTATTCTTCATAATCCAAGTGTCTATTTGCTTATTT